>NW_027632820.1:3176417-3252705 GCF_902686455.1 Sciurus vulgaris | reverse complement strand
GATTCCACAGAAGATATACAGGCGATCAAAAAATATATGAAAAAGTGCTCATCATCCCAAGTAATTAGAGAAATGCAAATAAAAACCACCCTAATTTTATCTATCTCCAATTAGAATTGCTATTATCAAGAACACAATCAATAATAAGTGTTGGCATGGATGTGGGGGAAAAGGCACATTCAAACATTGCTGGTGGAGTGGCAAATTGGTGCAACCACTCTGGAAAGCAGTATAGAGGTTCCTCAGAAAACTTGGAATAGACCCACCATTTGACCCAGCTATCCCACTCCTTGCTTTACACCCAAAGGACTTAAAATCAGCATACTACAGTGATGTAGCCACATCAATGTTCATAGTTGCTCAATTCACAAGAGCTACATTGTGGAACCAGCCAAGATGCCCTCAATTATTCGATGGATAAAGAAACTGCAGTATATATACACAATGGAATATTACTCAGCCAGAGAAAAGAATACAACTATGGCATTTGTTGGTAAATGGATGAGGTTGGAAAAGATCATGCTAAGTGAGATAGGTCAATTCCAAAAAACCAAAGGTCAAATGTTTTCTCTGATAAGTGGATGATGATATATAAAAAGGGGGGGATTGGTGGGAGGAAGAGAAGAATGAAGGAACTTTGGATGGTGTAGAGAAAAATGGGGTGGGAGGTGATGGGAGACAGAAAGATAGTAGAATGAAACAGTATCACCCTATGTATATTTATGATTACATGAATGGTGTGAATCTATGTTGTGTACAACCATAGAAATGAAAAGTTGTACCCCATTTGTGCACATGAATCAAAATGCAGTCTGTAAAAATAAAAAAAAAGTTAAAAAAGAACATACTTAAACATTACCTGTGGTTTATCTGAAATTCAAATTTAATGGGGTGTTGTCTGTATTTGATTTGGCAAACCTAGTGCTGGGTCAACAGCTATTTACCAACTAGAAGAGAAGCATTTCAATATTTTAGCAGCACATACAACCATCCTATGGGTCACCCTGTCTCCATTCTGGTCTACTTTGCCTAGAAGGATTAGTTATTTATAAGTTGAAGCTCTCCAGCAGAATGGGACCTTGTGTGACTCTTTCATCTTAGTACCTCTAGTAGCAAATATTTTAAAGCTAGAAATTTGGAATTTTATTACACAAAGGACCACAGGGAAAGGCAAACGGACTGAGGTCATCAGTAAATTGATCTCAGGATCAGAACCAGCCCCCTGGTGATCATGGCTGGCTGTTCCTCCACATGTGGACCTCTCTCTTAAGGCTGAAGCTTCAAAAAACTCTCATTTCTCTAGAGATGGAGGCTTCACAAGGAGAGAACTCTGGAAAAGTGGTTCCAACCCCCTTTTCTGTGAGACATTGCTTCAGGGAAATGAACGGTGGTCTCTATTGTCCCTCACTGCCAGAACGCTGAGGCTAATGAGTCTTTCAGGGATGTTGAATGGGGTGATTGCAGAAGCAGAATCCAGATGTGGTACAACACCTCCATCTATCGGCCAAAAGAGTTGCAGCCTCCTGGGCGCCCGTCATCCTCCTTGGCTTCCCCAGGTCCAGGAAAGGATTAGCTTGTGAGGGATTTTGCTTTTACACACTCACACACTCTGGCTTGCTCTATTCTTGGAAGCAGGTGCTTCTTGTTCAGTCCTTTCCTAAAGCCAAGCATGCAATCTTCACCCACACATCACACCTTCCCTCAGTGGCTGCACCCCACCCTCCTTCACACACACTCTCCCCCACATGTGATGGCTGTGTCTAGGCTGGGTACTGAGAGCAAAGGCCTTGATCCCACCTACACCCTTCACCATCCCTCAAGGAGAAGGCCTGGGAACAAATGGAAGCCATGCAGAGCCCCATCCACATGGCTTCATTCAAACTAGTGAAACCACACATGAGGATGTTTCAGGGCTTAGCTGGATTTGCAACTAACAGAGGAAGGATGATGTACATTCATTGTGGGGGAGTTTGTAATATGTAACAATAGAGAAGGATATTCTTTTTTTTCCTAAAGTTTTTTTTTAATTGTCAAGGTACCTTTATTTGTTTACTTATATGCAGTGCTGAGAATTGAACCCAGTGCACCACACATGCTAGGCATGAGCTCCACTGTGCTACAACCCCAGCCCTGATCATGGTTTTGGAGACTTGCTGAAAGTGAAAAACACCTCATAACTAAGTAATCTGGTAGGATGTGCATCATCCAGGCCTCCTGCTGCAGGAAGATGGCCACCAGTCAGGGGAACAACCAAAGGCCTCCTACATAAGCCATCTTGGATCACCTTCCTGGTGAGAAGGGCTTTGTGACAAGAGTTCCCCATTTCTCTTGTTGAGCTGACTTTCCAAATAAAGTTACCTTCCTTGACTCAACACCTTGCCTCTTAATTTAATTGCTCAATCACGGGACAGACAGCCAGACAGTAATTTCAGCAGCAACACGAGGTGCATTGATTTTTTTTAATTTAAGCAAATTTGAATCCTTCAACTGGTAAGTATCAGATAAGCAAACTGTTGCATCTATACTATGGAATTCTATTCTGCAATAAAAAAGTAACCAACTACTGATACACACAACAATAGAAACTTTGTTTCAAATATACTATTAGTTTGAGCACAAAAAGATTAAAAAGGAATGTACCTTAGTGTGGTGAACATGGGCAAGACCTGAATTCAATCATTAGTATGTTAAAAAAAAAAGGCTACTGACAACTCCGTTCATATGATGCCCAAGGAAAGCAAAACTATAGCAATAAAACAAACAAATGGGTGGTTGCCAGTATGTAGGAGGGGTTGGTCACAAAGAGGCAGCACCCAGGGGCTGTCTGAGTGATAAAACTGTCTTATCTATTGTCTGTGGTGGTGGCTACACAACTGATGCATTTGTGCCCAAAAAAAGATAAATTTTACTATTTGTAATTCTACTTCATAAAACTCATCCTTGAAATAAAACAAAAAAGGACATCAGAAAAAAAAATAAAAGAAACAATCGGCACCACACACACACACACACACAGAGAAATTCTTAATGAAAGATTAAGGCATTGTTTCCATCGAGGTGATCAAAACTGTCAGAATATATATTCACTGTAGTGCTCAGTGGGCTGCCTGGCGAGCAGAAGCAGCACAGCAGGTCCACAGCTGCCGACACAGTGCTCTGCCTGCGTGAACCTGCCAGGTGTCACCTGGCAGTGGCAGGTAGGAGGCAGGCACTGGGTTTGCCCTATAGTCTGGCTTTCACCTCGGGCCTCCAGCTGCCTACAACCAGAGCATGCTAGGACCACCTGGGGCTTCTTCCTGAGTGGTTGGGCACAGAACACACTTGTGGAGGAAGGCAAGGAGACATGACAGCACCCCCAGCTGTCAGTCTACTATCCTACTCAGCCATTGACCTACTTGTCATCTTGAGTTTGGCCGTCATTGGCTTAATCTGTAGCCTGCAAATTTTAACTGCTCAGCAATTGGTCCGATCATCCTTAGCCCAGGCAATTCAAGTACTTAATCGAAGCTCCCCTGCCACGCTGGCTCTCCCAGGCTCTCTATCTCTCTTCAGGGAACACACTGTTAGTCTACCTAATAAAATGTCTTGTGTGAGTTCCCACATCTGGAGTGGTTTGTCTGGGTGCCTTTTCACTTTTCATTCATTGTCTATGTCCAACTGTCTTTCTTTCCATTTGTTCTTGAACAATGTACTGAGCATGAGCATAAGGACAAAGGGTTGTTTAAACCTTCCTCTTTTTGTGCTGCTCACCAAGTTGCCAGTTGGAGTTCAAAAATTCTCTGCTTCCCTTCTCACCAGTACAAGATAGAATGGGATGGGAAGTCCTGTCAGCTGGAGTTCTGTTGGTATAGACCAGATCACTGCACTCCCAGGTGTGTCTGCTGCAGAGTTCTAAAAGTGGAGTTTCTATAGGTGAGTCTTAGGTCTAATCAGGTCTCAGGGGTGGTGACTGCTCTGGAGAAACTGGATCAACACGTAGGGTTCAGCACTTACCTTATCTCTGCTGGGAGTCTGGATTCCAGGAGTCACCACTCATGGGACAGGGAAGCCAATCCTTCATCCCTCTGCTGCCCATGGATACAGCCTTTCCAGGCTTCTTAGGTTTGGTCCTTGATCTTATACACCTACCTGTTCAAATTCCTTACCTGGTTCTGCAAGCCACCAGACTCAAAGGGGAAAGTGAGTCAGGCTCCCCATTCACCTTTCCGGTTTGAATTCCCCTGGGTAAAATATGCTCTGTGCCCCAAAGCAAAGGGCAGGGGGCAGTTGTCTAATAGAAAAGCTTAAACAGACACATGGACAGGAGGGAACCAACTGATAACAGTGAGGTGTGTGTAGACAGGGGAAAAGATAAGGAAAGGAGAAAATTCCAGAGACCATAAAAAGAACAGGCCAAAACCCACCCAATGGATTCCCAGTTCTGGGGCCACTTCTCTTCAGAAAAGTCTATCTCTGTTACCTTTAGCAATAAACCTCCTTCTTGCTTGCTATCTCTGTGTCCTGTTCTTCAATTCTGTGCTGAACATAGACAACAAAGCCAGCACCCCAGATAGTAACATAGCTGCATTTGCTCAGATCTCCCAGCTCCTGCAGCAGGTGCTGCAGCATGCCACCTCAAGATGTCTCCTGCCTCAGTTCTTTGGCATCAGTTGGTAAACACCATGTAAAGTTCAGCCTCTAGATCAGCTGAGGGCAGGCTTCTTTTCTGATCAGAATTTTTCTTACAAAATCTGTTGTGTTTCTCTGCATTCTCCCTCTCTCTGTTGAAACAGCACTGCAAATTGCTTGGCCCTAATGTAGTTTTTTATAAAATACTATTTATTTATTGTTTTACAGACTGCATTTTGATTCATTGTACACAAATGGGGTACATCATTTAATTTCTATGGTTGTGCATGATGTAGATTCATACCATTCATGTGATCATACATGTACATAGGATAATGATGTCTGTCCCATTCCACCATTTTTGAAACCACTCCTCCCTCTCATTTCCCTCTACATAATCTTGTATCCAAATTTATGAGTCTCTAAGATACTTTGAGGGTCCAATACTGTTTTAGTGAAATCCCTCCTTCACCAACCTCTCAAAGCAGTATTCCTGCTGCTCGAATTCCAGTTCCTGGAACAAGGAATACAGCATTCCACTAGCCCATCATCCTGAATTCCCCTGCATTGTTCATTTTTAAAAGGATTTTTCATTTGTTTCATTTTGAGTGGTTTGTATTGTTTTGCAATTGCTAGCACCAAAAGACTGGTGTGGACCCCAAACTCACAGATCAGCTCTTTATTCAGGAATGAAGTCTCATGCAGGACTGGATGAGGGGTGGGAATGGGGTGACACCACTAGACCCACTCTCCTGGTAGAAAATGGGCCACTGAATAAAGGAGGAGACTGGTTTTATATAGGTTATACTGAGAGGTGACTTAAGTAATGAGCACTCTGCTTGGGCACTCAGAAATTTGGGGTCAGTCTTACTGGGTGAAATGGGAGGGGGTCTGAGTGAGCAGTTTGAACACTCAGGAAACAGCTTTGTGAGAATTTGAAAATTTATTTTTACTGGGCAGTATTTTTACTTGAAGAAGAATGGAGGGTCTGGGGTTAGTGTTCAGTACTTATCTCTTTCCATTCATGGTGCAATTGTACTGCCACTGGGACAGGATTTATCTGGGGAAGGATCAATGCTTTGGATTCCTCTCTATGGAATTTTTTCTGTCATTGGGCAGGAATGCACTTGGAAAGGATCAATGCTATTAATGTATGACTTTCTTTTTCACTCCCTTTTATCAGGCCTCACTATTTTGGGTTTTTCATTTTCCATATAAAACAGCAATGTTTTTCTGAGTATTTTTCATCTCATGATTTGTAGTTCTAATCTCTTGAAGCTCAAGTGATATAAATATGTACATGTGTGGACATATAGTTAATGTTTCCAAATATGTAGAAAAAATTATATCTTTCAATATCCATTGTCTGCTGTCTATTCTCTTTAAGTTTTGAGTCAATTTTAATTATTTTTTCTCATTATTGTATAATTTTCCTGTTTTTTGAATGCTTCATTTTTAATTAGATATTAGATATGGTAAATTTTATCTTGGTTGGTGCTAGGATTATTTTTTTATTGTAAACAAATGGGATACATGCTGTTTCTCTGTTTGTACATGGTGTAAATGCATACCATTTGTGTAATCATAAATTTACATAGGGTAATGTTGTTTGATTTATTCTGTTATTTTTCCCTTCCCCCCACCACTCCCAACCCTCTTTTCCCTCTATACAGTCCTTTCTTTCTTCATTCTTGCCCCCCTCCCTAACCCTAACTCTAACCCCTCCCTCCCCACATTATGTGTCATCATCCACTTATTAGCGATATCATTTGTCCTTTGGTATTTTGAGATTGGCTTATCTCACTTAGCATGATATTCTCCAATTTCATCCATTTGCCTGCAAATGCCATAATGTTATCATTCTTTATGGCTGAGTAATATTCCATTGTATACATATACCACAGTTTCTTTATCCATTCATCAATTGAAGGACATCTAGGTTGGTTCCACAATCTGGCTATTGTGAATTGAGCAGCTATGAACATTGATGTGGCTGTATCTCTGTAGTATGCTGATTTTAAGTCCTTTGGGTATAGGCCAAGGAGTGGGATAGCTGGGTCAAATGGTGGTTCCAATCCAAGTTTTCTAAGGAATCTCCACACTGCTTTCCAGAGTGGCTGCACTAATTTGCAGCCCCACCAGCAATGTATGAGTGTACCTTTCTCCCCACATCCTCGCCAACACCCGTTGTTGCATGTATTCTTGATAATCGCCATTCTAATTGGGGTGAGAGGGAATTTTGGGTGGTTTTGATTTGCATTTTTCTTATTACTAGAGATGTTGAACATTTTTCCATATGTTTGTTGATTGCTTGTAAATCTTCTTCTGTGAAGTGTCTATTCATTTCCTTAGCCCATTTGTCAATTGGATTATTTGTATTCTTGGTGTAAAGTTTTTTGAGTTCTTTATAGATTCTGGAGATTAGGGCTCTATCTGAAGTATGATTTGAAAAGATTTTCTCCCACTCTGTAGGCTCTTTCTTCACATTGCTGATAGTTTCCTTTGCTGAGAGAAAGCTTTTTAGTTTGAATCTATCCCAGTTATTGATTCTTGCTTTTATTTCTTGTGCTATGGGAGTCCTGTTGAGGAAGTCTGGTTCTAAGCTGACATGTTGAAGATCTGGACCTACTTTTTCTTCTGTAATCTGCAGGGTTTATGGTCTGATTCTGAGGTCCTTAATCCATTTTGAGATTAGTTTCATGCATGGTGAGAGATATAGATTTAGTTTCATTCTGTTGCATATGGATTTCCAATTCTCCCAGCACCATTTGTTGAAGAGGCTATCTGTTCTCCATTGAATATTTTTGGCACCTTTGTCTAGTATGAGAAAATTTTACTTATTTGGGTTTGTGTCCATGTCCTCTATTCTGTACCATTGATCTACCTTTCTATTTTGGTACCAATACCATGTCATTTTTGTTACTATTGCTTTGTAGTAGTGTTGAAGATCTGGTATTGCGATACCCCCTGCTTCACACTTTCTGCTAAGGGTTGCTTTAGCTAGTCCGGGTTTCTTATTCTTCCAGATGAATTTCATAATTGCTTGCTCTATTTCTGTAAGGTACATCATTGGGATTTTAATTGGAATTGCATTGAATCTGTATAGCACTTTGGGTAGTATGGCCATTTTGACAATATTAATTCTGCCTATCCAAGAACATGGGAGATCTTTCCATCTTCTAAGGTTTTCTTTAATTTCTTTCTTTAGTGTTCTCTAGTTCTCATTGTAGAGGTCTTTCACCTCTTTTGTGAGATTGATTCCCAAGTATTTTATTTTTTTCGATGCTATTGTGAATGGGGTAGGTTTCCTAATTTCTCTTTCTGAAGATTCATCACTTATGTATAAAAATGCTTTAGATTTATGTGCATTGATCTTATATCCCGCTACTTTACTGAATTCACTTATGAGTTCTAAAAGTTTTCTGGTGGAATTTCCTGGTTCCTCTAAGTATGTAATCATATCATCAGCAAATAGGGCCTGTTTGAGTTCCTCTTTTCCTATTCATATCCCTTTAATTTCTTTGGTCTGTCTAATTGCTCTGGCTAGAATTTTAAGGATGATATTGAACAGAAGTGGTGAAAGAGGGCATCCTTGCCTTGTTCCAGTTTTTAGGGGGAATGCTTTCAGTTTTTCACCACTTAGAATGATAATAGCCATGGGCTTAGCATAGATGGCCTTTACAATGTTAAGGAATGTTCCCCCCATCCCTATTTTTTTTAGTGTTTTGAGCATGAAGGGTGCTGTATTTATCAAATGCTTTTTCTGCATCTATTGAAATAATCATGTGATTCTTGACTTTAAGTCTATTGATATGGTGAATTACATTTATTGATTTCCTGATGTTGAACCAACCTTGCATCCCTGGGATGAAACCCACTTGATCATGGTGCACTATCTTTTTAATATGTTTTGTATGCGATTTGCTAAAATTTTGTTGAGAATTTTTGTGTCAATGTTCATTAAGGATATCAGTCTGAAATTTTCTTTCCTCGATGTGTCTCTGTCTGGTTTAGGTATCAGTGTGATATTTGCTTCATAGAATGAGTTTGGGAGGGTTCCCTCCTCTTCTATTTTATGGAATACTTTGAGAAGTATTGGAATGAGCTCTTCTTTAAAGGTTTTGTAGAACTCGCCTGAGAACCCATCTGGTCCTGGACTTTTCTTTGTTGGTAGGCTTTTGATGACTTCCTCTATTTCAGTACTTGAATATGGTCTATTTAAATTGTGTATGTCCTACTTGTTCAGTTTAGGCAATTCATATGTCTCTAGAAACCTGTTGATGTCTTCGAAATTTTCTAGTTTTTTGGAGTATAGATTTTCAAAACAGTTTCTAATTATGTTTTGTATTTCACTCGTGTCTGTTGTGATATTTCCTTGTTCATTCTGAATTTTAGTGATTTGAATTTTCTCTCATCTTCTCTTTGTTAGTGTGGCTAAAGATTTATCAATTTTGTTTATTTTTTCAAAGAACCAACTATTTATTTTGTCAATTTTTTGTATTGTTTCTTTTGTCTCAATTTCATTGATTTCAGCTCTGAGTTTAACTATTTCCTGTCTTCTCCTACTTTTGGTGCTGGTCTGTTCTTCTTTTTCTAGGGCTTTGAGCTGTAGTGTTAGGTCATTTATTTGTTGAGTTTTACTTCTTTTATTAAATGCACTCCATGAAATAAATTTCCCTCTAAGTACTGCTTTCATAGTGTCCCAGAGATTTTGATATGATGTTTCTTTGTTCTCATTTACCTCTACAAATTTTTAAATTTCCTTCCTAATATCTTCTGTTATCCATTCATCATATAATAGCATATTGTTTAATCTCCAGGTGTTGGAGTTGTTTCTGTTTTTTACTCCTTCATTTATTTCTAACTTCAATCCATTATGATCTGATAGAATACAAGGTAGTGTCTCTATCTTCTTGTATTTGCTAACATTAGCTTTGTGGCATAATATATGGTCTATTTTAGAGAAGGATCCATGTGCTGCTGAGAAGAAAGTGTATTCGCTCTTGGTTGGGTGGTATACTCTATAAATGTCTGTTAAGTCTAAATTATTGATTGTGTTATTGAGATCTATGTTTTCTTTGTTCAATTTTTGTTTGGAAAATCTGTCCAGTGGTGAGAGAGGCATGTTAAAATCACCTAGTATTATTGTGTTATGGTCTATTTGGTTTCTGAAATTGAGAAGGATTTGTTTGACATACATGGATGAGCCACTGTTTGGGGCATAGATGTTTATGATTGTTATATCTTCCTGATTTATTCTTCCCTTAAGCAGTATGAAATGTCCTTCTTTATCCCTTCTGACTAACTTTGGCTTGAAGTCCACATTATCTGAATTGAGGATGGATACTCCAGCTTTTTTGCTGAGTCCATGTGCATGGTATGTTTTTCCCCATCTTTCACCTTTAGTCTATGGGTATCTTTTTCTAGGAGGTGGGTCTCTTGCAGGCAACATATTGTTGGATCTTTCTTTTTAATCCAATCTGCCAGTCTATGTCTCTTGATTGATGAATTCAGTCCATTAACATTCAGGGTTATTATTGAGATATGACTTGTATTCCCGGTCATTGGTTCATTTATTTTATTTATTTATTTATTTATTTATTTATTTATTTATTTATTTATTTGACACGACTTGGTTCCTCCCTTATTTGACAATTCCTTTAGGATGATTCCTCCCTTTGCTCATTTGCTTCTTTGTTTTTCATCTCTTCCTCATGGAATATTTTCCTGAGAATATTCTGTGATGCTGGCTTTCTTTTTGTAAATTGTTTTAGCTTTTGTTTATCATGGAAGGATTTTATTTCATCGTCAAATTTGAAGGTAAGTTTTGCTGGGTATAAGATTCTTGGTTGGCATCCATTTTCTTTCAGAGCTTGAAAAATGTTGTTGCAGGCCCTTCTAGCTTTTAGGATCTGGATTGAAAAATCTGCTGATATCCATATTGTTTTCCCCCTGAATATAATTTGGTTCTTTTCTCTCACAGCCTTTAAAATTCTGTTTTTATTTTGTATGTTACGTATTTTCATTATAATGTGCCTTGGTGTGGGTCTGTTGTAATTTTGTGTATTTGGAGTCCTATAAGCCTCTTGAACTTGATTTTCCATTTCATTCTTCAGATTTGGGAAATTTTCTGATACTATTTCATTGAATAGATTGTTCATTCCTTTGGTTTGTTTCTCTAAGCCTTCCTCAATCCCAATAATTCTTAAATTTGGCCTTTTCATGATATCCCATAGTTCTTGTAGATTCTGTTCATGATTTCTTACCATCTTCTCTGTTTGTTCAACTTTGTTTTCAAGGTTAAATATTTTGTCTTCAATGTCTGAGGTTCTGTCTTCCAGGTGTTCTATGTTATTGGATATGCTTTCTATGGAGTTCTTAATGTGGTTTATTATTTCCTTCATTTCAAGGATTACTGTTTGTTTTTTTTTCAATATCTCTAACTCTGTATTGAAATGATCTTTTGCTTTCTGTATTTGCTCTTTTAACTGTTGATTGGTGCGATCATTCAATGCCTGCATTTGCTCTTTCATCTCATCACTCAGTGCCTGCATTTGCTCTTTCATCTCATCATTTGCTTCTCTGATAATTTTAATTATGTACATTCTGGACTCCTTTTCTGTCATTTCTTCTGCCATGCTGTCATTGGATTTTATTATGTAACATCTAGATTTGTTTGGGGCATTTTTGTCCCTTGTTTTCTCATATTGTTCAGATATCAGTGGACCGCTGAGAATTTGCAGATTTCCTCTATTGTCTCATAATGTCCCTGAAGATTTCTAGTATATTTCCTCTTAGCCTTCAGTGGGCTGAAGTCTTGGAGGAAGTTGATAGTGCAGTGCTCCACAAGGAAGCTGCCTCTCTAGGGGTGGTGGCCTCAGGTGCAGTATATTCCCTGCTAGTGGGAAGAGGTGCCTCCACTTGTTGACCAATGGTCATCCAAAGGGGAACTAGGCTGTGGGCTGAGGCAAGGCCTGTTTTGGCCTGTGTCTCTGGTTTTACCGTCCTTGTGGGAAAACCTCACCCAGCAGGGAAGACTCACTCGGTGGGGAGGTCTCACTGGTCAGTTCCCCTCCTAGAGGTTCCCCTCAATCCACAACTACCACCTGGGCTGGGCTGCCTTCCTCTGCAATGTTCCCAGGGGCCTGGACCTACCTCCTGGGTCTGGGAGCCTCACCCTTCGCAGACGAGTCTCCTTAGGCTGCCTCTCCCCAGAGAATCTGCCCATAATCCTGGAACCTTTGTTCCACCCGTCAGCTTTCTCTGTGCGGTCTTCCACCAAGAAGCCTCCTAGGTCCTGGGACCCTGCTCTGTACCTAATTGCCTGGCTATGCAGCCCCTCCTCTGAGCAGCCACCTGGAGCCCCATACAATCGTTCCGAGTCCCATCAACCTGCCACATGCCTCTTCCTCTGGACAGCCACCTGGTGTTCCTGTGTGGTCACTAGGAGTCCAAGCAACTCACTGCATGCCTCCTCCTCCCACCAACCACCCATAACCATGGGCAGTCACTTCGAGTCCAAGTGACCCGCCCCATTCCTCCTCCTCTGGGCAGCCCCCCCGGTGTTCAGGAGCGGTCACTTTGAGTCCAAACAACTCACCACTCACCTCCTCCTCTGAGCAGCCACCTGGAGCTCTGATGCAGTCACTGCAAGTCCAAGTGACCCGCCACACTCCTCCTCCTCCTCCTCAGGGCAGGCCCTGGCATTCAGGAGTGGTCACTTTGAGTCCAAACAGCTCTCCTCGCCGCTCCTCCTCTGGGCAGCCATCTGGAGCCCTAGTGGTTGCTCCGAGTCCAAGCGCTGTGCTGAGGAGCCTCCTCTACGATGCTCCCAGTTGTCCAAGTTCACTGCTCCAGTGGGGAGAGGGGTGTCTCACTGGGCAGCTCTACTTCACAAAGTTCCCTGTGTTCTGGGACTACTGCCCCATCCAGGATGCTTCCCCAACTGGAGAGACTCACCCGGCTGCTTTGAGTTGGTCCCAAGTCTCTCAATACCTCCTCTTTTGAATCCTGAGTCCTGGAGCAACATGAAATGCAGCCACCCTCTAGTCAACCATCTTGAAAACCTTGGTATTATTTTTTCTGTTCATATGTTTGAGCTTTGTTCTGAGAGGCAGATATGTTGAAGTAACTTGATCCTGATGACTTGGCATTTTAAGATTTAGATTTTACATTAGTTTTTCTATGACCACTGTGACAAATTATAGCAAATTTAGTGGCTTAAAACAACACAAATTATCTTACATTTCTTTGGATCCTATCTCCAAAATGGGTTTCTATCAGTTAATATTAAATTTTCTCTCTCCTGCAGGCTCTAGGAGAGAATCCATTTCCTTCATTTCTAGCTCCCAGGGACTACCTACATGGCTTGGTTCATTATCCTCTTTTTCCAACTTCAAAACCAGCACATGGGTCAAGATCTTTTCATATGACATCACTCAGAGCTTCTTCCATTTATAGTTGTTTCCAACTGAATAATCCAAGGCAAACTCCCCATTTCAAGCTAACCTTAATTCCATCTATAATCTTAGTTACACTTTGGCATATAAGCTAACCTAATCATCGATTTTGGGAATGAACACAAAGATATCTATGGAGGGTCATTTTTATGCCTACCATCAGCATTCAATCTTGAGAGAAATGTCCCCTACTACTAATGGAAAACCCTTCTGTTCTGTACTCCATGTTCTCAACTTAGGCAGTTCAGTAGGCTGGAAATTCATAACTCAGAAATTTAGTCATAACTCAGAAATATTCTCAAGGTAGTAAGCTGAGGCAATCAATTAAAGGGTCCACCTCATTTGTTTCCATATTTCAGAGGTCATCATTCTTTATTGCTTGGTATTTAATATGTATGATAGTTTGAATGTATCTCCCAAAAAGTATGTTACAAAATTAAATTCCATTATAGTAAAATCAAGAGACATTTAGGCCATGAAGATTCTGCCTCATTACTAGATCAAAACTGTTACTGTGAGAATGGGTTTATTATCATAGGAGTGAATTCCTTATAAAAGATTGAGTTTGACCCTCCACATGGGATGACATAGTACAAAGGCCCTAGTCAGATACTAGCCCCTTGTTCTTGACTTCCCAGTCTCCAGAACTGTAATAAATAAATGTTTTATATGTGTATGTGTACATATACATATATGGTGTATGTGTGTGTATACCTGGGATTGAATCTAAAGGTACTTAACCAGAACCTTGTAACAAGCCATTTTTAAAATTTTTGAAACAATTCTCACTAAGCTGCTTAGGACCTCACTAAGTTAGAGACTGCTGGCCTTGAACTTGTGTTCTCCCTGCCTCAGCCTTCAGGGTTGCTGGGATTGCAGGAATGTATCACCATGCCTGGCTTCTTGGCAAATTTCTGAATCTTCAGTATTCTGTTACTGCTGCACAAATAGACTAAGACAATGCCTGAAAACTACTGGTTCATATAATGTGTCTGGAATGTTGTTTTTGGTGGCAGGGTGAATCTAGTTCATGTTATTCCATCTTGCCTAGAAATCTTCCTAGTATTTTTTGATTGGCTGTCAATCATGGCATTTGTTTACCATGTTGAGAGGTGGACATTTTTTATTCTGACAGGTATCCTTGAGTTTTGTTCTGGTATTCAGCTTGCTTCTTCAAAACCATTTTGGGAAGCTCTTTAGTTATAATACTCTACCTTACTTTAATAGTTGGAAAATATTTTGGAACCATATGCTTTAGTTGAGTCACCTTGCTTTAGTCTTTATGACCTTAGCATCATACATCTTTAAGAGATTTTACTCTGCTTCTTATAAGTTTTATGGTATCTCTTTACACTTCCCATATAGTAAGTGTCCTTTGGGGTAAAACTGGCTGCACATCTGAAGTCCCTCAAGTTTACAACTCATCCTCTATTTGCTCATACTGCTAGGATCTTTATTACCTTAACAGATATGCTCTGACTAGGCAAAGGTCATTCACAGTTCAGACACATAATCAGCAAATGGCCCCACAGGATAAAATGACTATTGATCTCAGTTCACCTTGGACAGTTTTAGCTTTTCTACTGTACTTTTAGTTCATCTAGTTGTAGTTGCTGCCACAGTTCTCTGCTGCATCTGAAAATAAGATGCTACCCTCAGAATCCTCTGAGCTCAGACTAGCTCTTGATCTGGTGAATCTCTGGATTGTCAATTCCCTTTATTTCATCTATAGATACTCTAACTGTAAATCACTCTCTCAGACAATCTACAGAATGCAACTCTGCTAACTGGGGAAGATAAACACCACCTTCAGGTTATCACACGCATTCCTAAACATTTGTGTATTTAAAATGTCCTTAGCCTGTCCAAATTCCCTTTCTCTTATTTTCTAAGGACAACACCCATGCCACTATTCAGTTCTAACTCCCAACTTATAATTGTGACCCAGAACTTCAATTTCATAATTGATAACAGAAACCCTGAAAAGAAGAAGAGCTGTAGGGTCACAGTTCTGAGTTATCAATGGGAATGGAAGTCAGAATTTCCCCCCGTAAGATCCAGGTACACAGGCCTGCAGTAATATTCACTCTTTCAGATACCCAATATCTTTACTTGATCTTCTCACAAACTGTCACTATTAAGAACTTTGCGGGGCTGGGGAGATAGCTCAGTTGGTAGAGTGCTTGCCTTGCAAGCACAAGGCCCTGGGTTCGATCCCCAGCACCCCCCCCAAAAAAAAGAACTTGGAAGCAGTAATGAAGGAAAATTAGATCCCAAGTAGTAGAGAAGTATGTGAAAAACTACTTGGGGTCTTAAAATACATAGCATATTACCTTAGGCCTTCTAATTTCTGACAAAAGGAAAACTCAAAACAGGAACTTCTTTCACAATATGAATGAGTGCATGAAAAGTGCTAACTGAACATAAAACATGAAGCAGTTCATCTTCAGTCAATTTAAGTGCCCTGGAGTCAGGGGTGTTAGGCAAAGGCAGGTGGCACTGCAGAATTGCGTATGTGTTGCTGGATGGTTAACAAAGAGGCCAGACGGAAAGGAGAAGAGAGATTCAGGATGTCCCTGAGCCACCTCTGTCACTGGTCCTTGTCACTTCCAGAGAGGCAGGGTAGGTTTAGAAGGGATAAAGCAAAAGGTCACAAGTCAAGTAGAGCAGAAAAAGAGGCTTTAGAAAGCACAAGCCAATTCAAATTTGGCCTTGATGGAATCATGGTGTCATTTTTTTTTCAGTAGCCAAAGAACCCAAGTCAATCTAATTTAGAAACCAATATATTTTTCTACCTTCCCCCCATACTGTATTATCCATAACAAATAAATCTCAGGTTGACACTTTGACCAGAGTATGCTGATACATATCCTAAATATGAGAAAAGGTGGGTAAAAATTCAAATTTAATTGGGCATGGTGGTGTATGCCTGTAATACTAGTTACTCAGGAGGCTAAGGCAAGTTCAAGGTCAAGCCTGGGCAACTTAGCAAGATCCTGTCTCAAAATTAAATAAAAATGCTGAGGTGGAGCTCAGGGGTAGAGTGCTTGCCTAGCATGCACATGCCCTGGATCTGAACCATAGTAAAACACACCAGCACACACAATCCTACCAAAAATTTTGTAGTAATGAGAAGCAGGTGAAAGAAAGACCTATTTGGTAAACATGGCATGATGACGCAGAGGCTATAACATGGAATTAGGATAAGGAGACTGAATCTCAGTCCTTTCTGTTAATTACTAGCAATTTGACCTTCTCTGAGCCTTAGTTTATCTATAAAACTGGGGTTAAAAATAATAGTTCACAAGTAATTATAAAAGTGAAATTCAAAAATATATTTTTAAATTTTCCATATTACCATATAATCTAGTACAGTCACTCTACCAGTGATTTCCCTAATCTAGCTACACACATCTATGAAATAAAAGCAGTGTGCCATGCATGGTGGTGCATGGCTATAATCTCAATGATTTGGGAGGCTGAGGCAGGAGGATCACGAGTTCAAATACAGCCTCAGAAACTTAGTGAGGCCCTGTTTCAAAATAAAAATAACACAAAAACTTTAGGGATGTGACTGGATCTTGATGCTCTTATTTGAAATCTTTGGAGATGGAGTCACTAAATCTGTATGCTCACAAACTTTCCCAGGTCATTCTGATCACGACCAGCTTAGTTTGACAGCCACAGAGCTATATAACTTTATTCTAACAGCCTAAACCCAGACATGACAAGATAGAACAGAACAGAAATTTTCATCCCAGAATCTAAAATAGCAGAGAAAGCAAGGAGGACTCTAGAGCTAGAGGGGACAGGGCAAGTCTGGTCACATTTCTCCTTTACCTACTGTACAGGATAGAAGCAAGCATTTGGGTATATATGATAGTGGCACCTAAATGTAGCTGAATTCCACATTTAAAATGAGAGAAAGAAGTCTTACTATCACATTCAAGTATTCTTTGAACTAGAAGCTAAACATGACTTTCAGCAAATGATGTCTTACTGCTATGAACTCAAATAAGTAGGTGGCATAAAGGTTCTAGCCACCCAAAAAGAAACTGGGAAATAAAATAGACCGTTCAATCACTGGACAAGTCAGTCAGCCAGAACACAGTGAATGAAATTAAAAACAAATGACCCGCTGACTAAAAAGTAAGTTTTTCTTAACCATTACTGTCACCTTCAAGTAAAATGAAGTAACTGAGCAAGTAACCACTGCACAACATGTTACCCATAACCTTTCATATAGCTGAGATGTGAAGAACCAAGGATACCACTTGCCTTAACAGATAATGCATAGAGATGGTTCAGCATAACATGGGTGGGCTCAGGAAGTAAGGCTGGATCACACTAAGAAACAAAAAAAATTTAAAAGAATACATCAGTTGTATGGACAAACCATCAGCTTACTCTTTCTTAGAGCTTTCTGGGACTGTTAAGAACACCTTATCTTTATCTCCTTTCAATAGTGTATCTGCTCCAGTATTTATCAATAATACATTCTTATTACAGAAAATTTGGAAAATTCTCAGTTCATGGCAGAAACCCTAAGCATCAAGATCTGCTAATCTTAACACAGCTAAAACAAAAATCTTACCTATGACAACTATGTAAGATTTGCATTAAATGGCAAAAGTAATCTTAGAGTCAATGAGAATAAATACAGAAGTCAATTATATGCAAACAAAAGTGGTAACTCTTTTGTATATCCCCAAATGATAAGTATTCCTTACCTCATGTTGGAATAGAAATCTCAGAAATTAGTTCTAGAATACACTGTAGTCCTGATTTTTTTCAGAGACATCTATAAGCTTCGATTTTATTTCTTGAATAAGCTAACAAACAAGGCTTGATAAAAGTATTCTATAGTGCTATTCCTATGTATATGATTTATAATCTCAATATACCTTTATAGTAATCCCAACCTCTAGGATTACTGAATTTTGGCCAAATTAATCCTACAGTTCCCCAGATCCTCCAGCACTTTTATCAGGATACTTACAGAAATATTAGTGTCCTTGTTAAGAATAAATTGGAGTAGGTGAGGAAGAAGGGTGGGTTGGGATTTGAATCTCTCTTCAGATCAAAATACATACATTTCTCGAACATAAGGCCCAGGGGGTGAGCTGGAAAGATATAAAAGATATTTCCACAAATATGAGCAAAAGTACAAAAATTAGGACAAAGCATAGAAAAATACATGGCCACTAATGTTAAATATATAAGTCATGGATCATAACTTTTAACCCATTGCATCTACAAGTGTCAAGTCGTGCAAGGAAAAAATTTCCTAACATGGCAAAACAATTCCATGAAGAGGAGAGGGGTCATAGTCTTGAGGTAAGGAAAGAGTTACCCTATTTATTAGATTTACAACCTTGGAAAATGCCTTTACTACAGTCAGTTTCCTCATCCATAAAAATAAAAAGAATCCTTGCCCTATTTCCAATGTTATTGAGGAAACTAAAAGATAATGGATGTGAAGAGGCCTTGCAAAATTTCAAACAATGTGAACAAATTAGATTTCATTTTCCCCCACCCAAGCAATACATAACAAGGTTACAAACTCTAAGATTTCTGATACTACAAGAGCTATGTAATAGCCATTAAGGGAATGCAAATCAAAACCACAGTAAGATGCCATTTCATACTCACTAGGATGGCTATAATTAAAATGATTAACTGGCAAAGATGGAGAAGTTGGAACTTTCAAACTACAGTATTCCCATTGCCAGAGGGAATCTACAATAGCATAGCCACATGGGAAAACAGTTTGGTATTTCCTCAAAGAGTTAAACAGAAAGTTACCATGTGACTCAACAATTACATTCCCAGGTATATATCCAAGATATATGTGTCCACATGAAAACTTGTATGCTAATGTTTATGGTACCAAAAAACAGAAACAATACAAAAGTCTATCAATAACAAATAAACAAAATGGTATGTCCATACCATGGTATATTATTGTGTCATAAATAGATACATGTTTCAATTTGGATGAACCCTGAAACATTAAGCTAAGTGAAAAAGTCTCACAAAAAATATCATGAATAGACAAATCCATAAAGACAGAAAGTAGAATTGTGGTTGATAGGAGTATAAGAGAGGAAGAAATGGAAAGTGACTGCAAATGCATACAGGGTTTCTTCTGGGGATGATAAAAATGCTCTGGAACTAGTGGTAATGTAACACAACTCTGAGTATACTAAAACTTATGAAACCGTACAATTTAAAGGATAAATTTTATGGTATGTAAATTATACTTCAAAAATGGAAAAAATAATGCATCATAGAAGGAAAAATTTAACAATAAAGAAAACTGATTTTGTTTAAAGATTTAAAAAAATATTTTAGAGTCTCCAGTGGAAAATTATAATAGTTCATTTAAAGAACTGATTTCAGTTAAACATATATGAAGCAAAAGCAAAATTAATAAATACAGTGATATTACACAATATCTTAAAAACTTTCCAAAGCACATCCAGTTATTATATCATGTAATCCACAAAACATTGCTGGGAAGTACACAGAATAGTTTTTTTTAATTTCCTTTTCATCATCATCATCATCCAAAAAAAAATACAAATTGGTTAAGTAACTGGCTACACTAAACTTAGTGCAAATTAAAACCTAATAAAAATGTATTCTAAGGCTCACCTGAATGGATTGGGAAATTAGGTGAAAGAGGGAAGTGAGAAATATCAAAAGTATGCTAGTCTTCTCTCTGTATAGTTATGATTGACTATTATTCATTGGTTGCTTTGCCAGAATCATATAATGCGAAAATGTAGTTACCAGTGGCCTCATGATTTAATTTGGTATCTTTAAACCCTTTTAAATCTCTGCCTACCAGTCAAAAAGAATGTCTAGCTTAACTTTGAGAGCTTATATAATGAAAACATTATTATCCAAAATTTCCTAAATAATTATACTATGCAGTTTTGGAAACAACATGTCACCCTTATGCCCTGTGATTATTAATATGTTCCACTTCAGAACTTGTGAGTGCTGCGAAACACTGAGTCCAACCCCTGATTTTACTGTTATGGAATACAGAACCAAAAGAATTGAGGGCCTTGTCCACAATGGTAAAACTACTTAGCAGTAGAGGCAAGTTTTGAATTCAAAGTGAGAATACTCAGCATAAATACAGTGCACAGTTCCTTAGACAGGCATATCTCTTACTGTAAAGTAGCAAAATGGTAATTATGAATGTGGTTTGGAGAATATTTATGAAGGTCTTGGAAAAATAATATTATAGGAAACAAAAGGAGCTGGGGATTTAGCTCAGCTGATAGAGTGGTCTTGAAAGCACACGGTCCTGGGTTCAATCCTCAGCACTGCAAGAAAAAATAAAGTAAAATAAAATAAAAGTATATAGAGATCTTTTCTGATACCAGGGAATTTTTTAAATCAAAAATTTACAAAATTTTGATTATATGCAAAAGAATTGCCTGATATTGTGTGTGTGGTTGTTTTTTAAGCTACTTTTCCCCAATGACTACTATACTTGTAGGGTTTCATAAAACTACAGAACTTACAACTGATTTATCAAACTGGCAGATTAAGCTGAGGCAGCTTAGTAAGACAAACGAGGCACATCTAGTCTCTGCTGGATGATAACACCAGAGGTCAATGGAAAACTTGAAATATTACTAGAAAGAGTTTTCAAACAATAGGCTATAGCCCACTATTGGTCTGTAAAAAATACAATAGCAGCCATGTTCTGTGGCACATGCCTGTAGTCCCAGTGACCCAAAAGGCTGAGGCAGGAGGATCTCAAATGCAAGGTCAGTCACAGCAATTTAGTGAGACCCTATTTCAAAATAAATGGGGTTGTGCTTATGGCTCAGTTGGTAGAGGGTCTCAGAGTTCAATTTCAGTACCTAAATAAATAAATATTTTTAAAAAACAAAAGAATACATCGCAGGGAATAAAGGCAAACATTATACCACATATTACACATCTGTATATCTGTGTATGTGTGTATTGGGCTGCAATGCAAAATA
The DNA here is from genome assembly GCF_902686455.1 of Sciurus vulgaris. Lineage (NCBI taxonomy): Eukaryota > Metazoa > Chordata > Mammalia > Rodentia > Sciuridae > Sciurus > Sciurus vulgaris. The sequence goes on along the minus strand of NW_027632820.1, from coordinate 3,231,629 downwards.
AATGTCTTACTGTAGATACTTGGTTAAAAAGTTAAAGTACACTAGACTGAGACTTTTTTGGTATAAAGAATAGGATCTAAATGTTTATATAAGAAATATGTGCACATATATAAATGATTCAGAAGATTCCTGAGAAGAAATGAAAATAAAAAACAAAATTAAAAGATTACTTTCAAGAAGGAAATTTAAAAACCACTTCGGTTTTACAAGAAAGACAAGGCAAAAGAGAGCAAATATTATAAAATTACTTCAACAAGATGTCTCACAGCTTTCCATGAATCTAGTTTTTGTTGAAGCATCAAACACCTCAAAATCGGATTTCTTGACATGGGTCAAATTGGTAATCCTGCCAACCTGACTCATAACCATAGACTGAAACAATAAGCAGAAAAAAAAATTCTTGAATTCCCTTTTCAAATCCCTCTCTTCCACCCATCCTCCTCTCTGCATCTATTAAAGGTTACAAATGATCATACTCAGCATCTCCATCTTTTATTGAGAGGAATTCTTTAGGGTAAGGGAACTACTACCATCAATTCAGAGAGCAATGATAGTTAAAATGAGGCTGCTAAGTCATGGTGACCTTTGGAAATCAAAGCCTTACCTCTGATGGATCATGAACCCACTGTCCAACTACAAAAACTTGTATTGGTTCTCTCCCAGCAGAGAGATCCAAGATGGCAATGAAGTCATTATGGCTGTAGAAGAAAACAGAAGGTCAGTCAAGTTCCTTTAAGAAGACAGAATATAGAAAACCAAGTGGTAATTATAGTATTATGCCAATGACTTCCCATATCCCTAAGCCACTGTGTCCCTTGTGTAAAAAATAATGTATACATCCAATCTCTTTATCTATATCATCTTGGACATATGTTTCCAACCCCTCCAACAACTTTGTTTCTTAAGCCAATGCCTAGAAAAAAATAGTCAATGATCTCCCAAAATGGTTCACCTTGGTATAACTATTTTGCTCTAGCAAAACAGAACCCTCACAAGTATAAGCACCTTAACATACTTGGGATATAGGAGTCCTTAAGATACTTTCCATATTTTGGTGAGCCATTACTGGAAAATGACCTATCTGGTTATCTGGGCCATTCTAATAATCAGTTAATTCATCATTGCTCTGCAAGTACCACATAACACTACCACCTCTAATTTTACAGTGCATTTTGCTTTAGCACAGAAGTAACAGAAAGATTCTGTCAGTTACAGGCTTCCTCCAAGCATAGAAAAGACTTGTGTAACACCATCCTAAAGAATACACCCACAAAGCTGTTATAAATTCTCTTGAGGTAATGAGATTCTAAGTGGTAATGCATATGACTCACAATGAGGTTAAAAAATAATGCCATAGATACTAAGTGGTCACAGAATAGGACATATTCCAAAGAAAGCATCTAGAGTGTGGAGATGGGAAGTCTAGCCTGTTCACTTCTATTAGAAAGGATAACAGGTCAGGCTCTATTCCTGGACCCCTCAGACTCAACCAAGACACTTATCTTCACCTCTTAATCAGTAGAATCTTGGTGCTCCAGTTAGTGAAAGACCCAGAAATGAAGACCTCCTTGCCTCCTTCAGACCAGTGGATAACAGTAGGCTGGGCCTGCTGGGTGGGCTTTATGGAGTCATGCAAATCCTGCTGCCATGATACAAACTCTTTGCCCCCAGGGAGCTGTAAGAAGGAATAGGTTATCTGTAGAATAAATTGTGACCCAATAATTCTTAAAAAGATCATTCTCCTTCTTAGAGTAGAGAGAGGTGCTAGGCTTCAGCTAAGGAAATAAGCCTTAAAATTAGAATAAATCAGATTTTTAGAAACCACAGAAAAAGAACTCATCTTGAACCAAAAATGGTCAAAGGGCTTATGCTCAAGTGCTGCATAAATCATATTCTAACTTTTGAGTTTGCATAAATTACTTACCCTTCAGAGCCTCAAGATTGCCCTTAAAAAAAAAAAAAAAGAAAAAGAAAACCCTACTCCCTACTGCCAGTTTAATTCATAGGCAGGCAATTATAACACACTTCTGAGTACCTCTTAAGAGAGAGAAAAAACTGAAGACCAAAGATGGCTATATTTTTAAAAATTAATTCAGGTATATATTTTTCACAAGCAACTATAAACAGATCTCAATCATCAACTGTAAAGAAAGTTACAGATACCAAACTTCATGAAAAAATTATAAACTCTACTTTAGATAAGTCACAAAAAGAAGAGATATTAAACATTTAATATTAAAGGTCTGGGGAAGTAGCTCAGTGCCAGTGCACTTGACTAGCCTATGTGAGGCCCTGGGTTCAAGCCCCACAAATACAGATTAATCAGTTAATTAATAAAATTTTTATAAAAGACCACTGATTTTATAAAATGGAGAAATAGTGGGTGTGAATGTAGCTTAGCGGTAGAGGACTTGGCCTAGCTAATGAGAGACAGTACTAGAACCAAAAAGTGGTTATGAAATCATACTTGCTCACCTATGACAGGTTTATTTTATTTGAGGTATAGGAATGCAAATTTTGGCACCTCAAACAGTGACAGACAATAAAAACATTTCCTTTAACAAAAACAATTATATAATCAAAATATATAATCAAATAAAGTTTGCAGGATTCTGAAAAATATTAACTCCTTAGTTTATTTTTTTTATTACCATAAATTTAGACCAGTAGTTGGCAAACTGCAGCCAGTAAGCCAGGTGCTTTTATAAAGTTTTTACTGAAAAATATCTACACTCATTTGTATGACTATTATCTACAGCTGTTTTCATGCCACTGTGGAAGGAGTTGTGAAAGATTGTATTATCTACATAGTCTAAAATATTTACCATGTTGTCCCTTACAGAAAATATTTGCTAAGCCCTGCCTTAAACTGGTAACAGGTAAAAAGTACTTTACACTGTTAAGTAAAGATATTACCAAACAAAATAAAGTGCATTAAAAAAAAAAAGACCAGCTAATTTACTTAGGATTTTTTTTGTGTGTAGTGGTGGTGGGGAATGGAAAAGTCTACTTTCCATACTGTCTCTCACTATTCCTCAAAACTACAGTCTGAGAAACTAGGCACATGATCTAAAATAAAATTCAAGGTCTGGGGATGTAGCCTGGTGATAGAGCACTTGCCTAGAATGCATGAGGCTTTGGGTTCCAGCCCCAGAAGCACAGATTAATTACTTAATTTACTAAAAGAAAAAAATCTGAAAAAAAAAAACTGAAGAGGCTTTTACAATATTACAAGGAATTAGCATAAGAAAAACCCTAGTATCCATATTCTAAAAGCAATGCATTCTGTCTGACAGGCTGCATTAGACAGGAATTTTTGCATATGCCTAAGAATAACCTAAGATTCTGATTCAGACATAGGATCTGGGAATCTATTTTTAAAATCATCCCTGATAAGACTGTGATTATGTTAAAATAGAGGGAAAAAAAAAAAACCTCTTATTTTGAGGTACATCATAATTTGTTATGACATCTGGAATTTGCTTCAAAAAATTGGTGGAAAAAATTGGTGGAGAAATAGTAGATTAGGGTATGGATTATATACATTATTCATGCTTTCATCTATATCTAAACTTGGTAAGAGGTACACAGGGTTCTTTACACTGTTCTCCTTACTTTGTGAATGATTCAAATATTCCATAAAGTATTTAAACAAATCTCAGGTGATTCCAATACATAAATAAGATTGAGAACATCTGAATTAGTCTGCTGCAAAAGGCTGGCATCCAATGGAGGCCCCACCGCCACTGTTTCTATCAATTATTTTACAACTTAGGATTTTCATTTAGAATCTGAAAGCCACAAACTACTAATGCTCCAACATTTGGAGCAAAGAACTTCCACTTATGACATGACATTTCTGTGGTAGGATTTAATGCAACTGACTATAAAAAAGGTTGATTGCTTTAAGTAAAACAGCAGAACCACTGATAAAAGAGGCAAAACAACAATTAACATTATAGTTTGAAGAGGCTTTAGTAAAACACGGAAGAAAAGGGTTGGTCAAAAACCCTTAGATTTGCATGGGACCATAAGAATTATATGAACCATTTTCTTGTTTTCCAAATGGCAAGAATGGAGTGAGGAAAAGAATGATTCAGAATAGGCCCCAATTCACACAGAAAAATTTGGCTTTAATTCAGGATACCAATGACTTCAGTCATGGTTTGACAAATATGATGTATTTAAATCCTGAGTCATTGATGTAGGAAAGGGGGTAAAAATACAATGAGGTTGATCACCTTGGGAAAGTTTTAAAGAAGTAAATACAGATGGCTGGGTAGACAGACCACATGATGAGGAAGAAGTTCTGAAGTGGGAGAGGAAAGAAAGGAATGGAGAAAAAGTCCCATGAAATGCCCCTTTCAACCACTCTTATTTCTCCCTCTATGATGATGTTCTCAATTGGGATCCAAAAAAAAAAATAAACCATAGCATCCAAATTCCATGTACTACTGCTGTGGCAAATAAAACTAATTTCTCTATAAAGCCTCAAACATATCCCCCAATTTCCTCAATCCCTCCATTTTTCTATTTCACCCCTGAACAGCCTACCAGAAAGAATTAAATGTATTTATGCTGACCCTTCTAAGTTATTAGAAACATTAGAATGGTAATCACGTTGCTGTCAGCTCCATCTGTCTTTTCTGTAGGGGGGAACACAATTGACCTCTTCCTGTAACTCCTTCAATTGAAAGCAAGGTTTTCAGGGAAGAAATGAATTGTTGTTGTAGGCTAAGGAAAAATTTTAAAGGACTACTGTGGAGTGGAGCTATCTGGGAATCACTGGCTCTCCCTCTTGAGAAGTTGGTCTGAAAGCACAGCTGGCCTGAAAGCATAGTCACCACAACTACAAAATATAGGACAAAAACTGAACAGTCAACTAAATGATGCCCTTTATTGATCTCCAAGTCTAGGCACAGTATTCTAGTTAACAAGTGGTGGGTGCCCACAGCCATGCCAAGGAGGAAGATAACCTAAAGTGCAGAGTTCCTAAAAGAGCAAAAAGGATCCAAACAAATAGAAAATTCCAGGAAAAAATCACTTAGCCATTTCAAGGAAAATGTAAGCAACTGAGATAGGGCCAGTGGCTCAAACAATCTACCCCCTCAAGTTTTCCACCAAAGATTACAACCTATAAATTGTTAGAAGATTCAAGGATGGTGAGGGCGGGGGAGAAGTCTATGGTTCCTGCCCTAAATATGTGGCTTGAGGCTTGGTCAAACCACCAAGAAAAAAAAAAAAATTCCACGTTTGCCTTATATTGAGGCAGCACCACAAGAAGAATTTACGATTCAATGCCTCCCTCCCCGGAATATCCCTTTAATTAAAAAAAAAAAAAATTCCTGTAACTCAGTTTAGTGTGTTGAAAAGGAGCCAAGGAAAGGAGGAGGAGTCCAGAAGCCAAGTAGCAGCTGCGCCACCACGGTAGGGGGCGCGGAGATGAGTACCTTGCAGTCCAGCAGGCTGAAGACGCCTGGGTCACTGATGCTCCCCACCATGATCTTATGCTCCTTGCCCAGGGCATGGCCGCGTTGCCCTCTGCGCATCCAGCCATGGTGCGGTGACGCTCCACAGACACCCGGTCGCTGGTGATGTTTCCCCTGGCTGCAGCTTGATTCAGGGTCCACTTAGTGCAGAGAGCTACACCCGGCAGGGAACAAACAACCCAGTAGCCGTGTGAGGGGCACCCCGGCCCCGCCTCTGAGCCTGGGGACCCGGGAAGCGAATCCCCGCCACAGGAAACCGTGCCCCATGGTCCCCAACCTCACCGCCTACAGGAACTCCCGCAAGCCCCCCGGGTCTCCCGCCGCCCCCACTCTGGAAACCCGCCCTCGGGACTCCCCCGCAGTACCACGCCCACTCCTGCACCCGGATCACCTCCAGCGATGCGCTCCCTCTTCCTGGCACCACGGGAGTGTTGGTCTTTGGCCGTTGGGCAAGCAAGGCCACCAATAAAGTTATTGAAATTGAAGCTGAACCCCTGGCCAGGGATCTGGGTTTCCTCCTAAAATGGCTACAAGTTCCTTGGCACGAGGCCACTCCTGTGCACTCCTGCAGCCGGCTACCCACGGCTCCCCAGCTCACCCACCTCTCTAGCTGCTGCCACCTCCATGGTGGGTGCGCACAGCCTCCAGCGCCTGCGTGGGGGTGCTGGACAGGGACCGCCCTGTGGGGTCGCCACAACCGAAGCACCAGAGCTGTGGGCCCAGCGCTGCCTGGTGAGTGGACAGCTCAGAGGACGCCAGGGCCTCAGTGCCACAGGACCAGTGCAGCTTTCTCTATGGCTGCCTCACGTGGCATCAGGTGTGCTGAAACATTTTATGAGTCGCATCTCTGAGCGGTGACCAGGAGAGGAATAACACCATGGACTTCATCTCCAGACAGAGGGAATTAGAGGTCAAGGTTCGAGACTGATACTGTGCAGAGCCACAGGAAGAAGTAGTCAGCCTGAATTGGGGTCCTGGGGAATAATTTGAGATGGAGTGTCTAATAGTAGATAGACCCTGACAAATTAGTGAATTGTTAGGAGAATGGTCTTATAAGCTAAGAAATAACATTTTTGCAATGATTAACTCCAGAAGAAATAAACTCCAAGAGAAAGAGCAATAAAAAAAAATAACATTAGGAGGCACACAAAATGTATAAAAATGTCACAGACAATTCTAGGGTTGGGAGGAGACCAAGATTTTATGATAATGGGACTTATCACTCCCTGTGAGCAACCTTTATTACTCAATATGTGTTATATATACAGACCAGCAGCATTCATGTATAACCTGGGAGCTTGTTACAATCTATGCAGATCCGAGGTCCCATCCTCATGTACAGAACAAGAATCTGCTTTTTTTAAATTGTAAACAAATGAGATGCATCTTGTTTCTCTGTACATGAAGTAGAGGCATACCATTTGTGTAATCATTCATTTACATAGGGAAATAGTTTTTGACTCATTCTGTTTTTTCCCTCCCCCCACCACTCCCACCCCTCTTTTCACTCTTTACAGTCCCTCCTTCCTCCGTTCTTGCCCTCATCCCACCCCCCATTCTGTATCATCATCCGCTTATTAGCGAGATCATTCATCCTTTGGTTTTTTGAGATTGGCTCATCTCATGTAGCATGATATTCTCCAACTTCATCCATTTGCCTACTAATGCCATAATTTTATTATACTCTATGGCTGAGAAATATTCCATTGTGTGTGTGTGTGTATATATATATATATATATATATATATATATATCACAGTTTCTTTATCCATTCGTCAACTGAGGGGCATCTAGGTTGGTTCCACAATCTGGCCCTTGTGAATTCAGCAGGTATGAACATTGATGTGGCTGTGTCTCTGTAGTATGCTGATTTTAAGTCTTTTGGGTATAGACCAAGGAGTGGGATAGCTGGGTCAAATGGTGGTTCCATTCCAAGTTTCTAAGGAATCTCCACACTGCTTTCCAGAGTGGCTGTACTAATTTGCAGCCCCACCAGCAATGTACAAGTGTACCTTTTTCCCCACACTCTCGCCAACAAATATTGTTGCTTGTGTTCTCGATAATCACCATTCTGATTGGGGTGAGATGGAATCTTAGTGTAGTTTTGATTTGCATTTCTCCTATTACTAGAGATGTTGAACATTTTTTCATATATCTATTGATTGCTTGTTGGTCTTCTGTGAAGTGTCTGTTCATTTCCTTTGCCCATTTGTTGGTTGGATTATTTGTATTATTGGTGTAGTTTTTGTAGAATCTGCATTTTAACAAGTGTATTTTAAAGTGTGAGAATCACTGCTTTGACAGTTGATAACAGCATAGATCCAGATTTGATCCCTTTTCATATTCTGCACACACCGTGTAGAAAGCAAGATATCAGTAAACATTTGCTGAGTGAAGAGTACAGGAATACTGCTCACTACATTTCTTACAAGATATGCCACTTAGGGCTAGTGATGGGGAAGGCAGCCAAAGCTGGGGAACTCCAAGTCACACAGGCCATTGTTTCTGAGTGAGTGGCATTGTTTGTTGTAAAGTCCATTCTTATATTATGAAGTTGAAAAATCTACTTAAAATACACTGCACCCCCATTCATTGCTCTGTTTCCTTATGAACTCATCTTCTTGCTGTTGATCAAAAAAAGTTTAAGGGAAGAGGTGCAATTTTACCAAAACTGCTTGCTCACCCCTCCAAATTCTTGACTGCCTGAGTACCTCCTTTTAGTTATCCTTACTTTTTCCCCTCTCACCTCCAATTCCTTTGTCTTTCCCCGGGGACTGACTGGGGATTGAACCCAGGGCTTATGTGCATGGGATGCAAGCACTCTACCAACTGAGCTATATCCCGAGCCTTGCTTCTGTTCTCTTAGAGGAAGAAAAGCAGCAGCAAGGTGATTAGTTGACTGAGGAGAGGAGACAAGTATTTGACATTTGAACAGGTAGGAGGTGTGAAATAATCAAGTAGAATAGTAGGATAGAGAATTGACTAGAAAACCTAAGTGCTAATGGCAGATTGTACTGAAGGTCTAGGTATGTTTGGTGGTTATGAATTTAAGACAAGCCAATTCACCATAGTGGTATTTTTGTCTTACCATATTTAGTTTTTTGGGTGCAGGCACATACCAAGGTAAAGTTTATCCAAGCAGGTATGGAGAAGGGCAACAAAGGAGTTGAGAGTGTATATCAGAGTGGGATTATAATGCTGGGTGGTGGAATTTAAACCTGTTGGTCTGGAAAATGAAGAGCAGATTGATGGAGGACCCAGTGGAGTCAAAGAACTGGCTGATGGCAGTAAGTACCAGAGGGGATGAGCTTAGCATGTAAGAGATGGTTTGGAGAATAGAATTTTGACATTGAGATTTCAGTGATGTTGCATTTATTAGCACGGTCTTAGATATGATCATAGGTGTAGGTAGATGAGATGATCATAAAATCCTTGGAATAAGGTTACAGAACTGAAAAATGAGATGACAGAGAGCAGTAAAGACCCACTTTAATATTCATTCCCTCATCCTTTTCAATAACCTTGTTATGTTGTCTTTCTGTATATAGACATATTTCTCAGTTTCCCTGGTATCTAGATATGTGATTACATTCTTCCAGTGAGATCTAAGTGGAAATTCTATATGGAACTTCAGTTAAATCTGCTTAAAAGAAAGGGTATGTCCTTACATTTCTCCCCCATTCCGTGTGACTGTTCATTGAATGGCTGAAATCCAGCAGTCACCTTGGACCATGAGGTAGCTGAGAGTAGTACAGAAGAAAAAAAAAAAAAAAAACTATGGAGCTATTATATATCAGGCCTGTCTACCTCTGGACTTTTTTATATGAGAGGAAAATAAGCTTCATCTTGTTTACATCATTTTATGGGGCTATTCTATTATATATAGCCAAACCTAATCCTAACTAATATGTTGGATGGATTAAAGTTATAACCTAGATACTATGAGTAGTATCTAGGACTAGTTATGTTTACAGAGAAAGGCACAAAGCTTGATACTAAAATATTTACAGAATGAAGGGGAGTAAATGGGTCTGAAAATAACTACAATGAGGAGAGGTGGTGGCCAGTACTTCAAAGGAGCAGGATCAACATAAAAAGCAAAGTGGGGTATATGTCTTCTTCATTCCTCATGCTGCCTAGAGTTCCTCATTGCTGTTTCTCTTTACTTTATCAAATCCTCCTGCTCAGTTAGATTATGTTATATTAGATCAACTTAATTTGAGAGTTATCAGGTAAACACATAGTAATATAAATGAATGGTATAGTTAATGTTCTTCCTCTAAGAAAATTTCACTAGATTGTAGCTCTGGGTCAAATCCTGAATCAAATAAATACATTTCTTTTTTTAAAGTAATTTTTATTTTTGAAATAGTTTTTGATTTAAGAAAGGTTGCAAAGATATTTCAAAGTTCTTGGATATACCACACCTAGTTTTCCTTATTGTTTACACATTATTATGGTACATTTGTCACAACTCATAAACCAACATTGACACATTATTATTAATCAAAATGCCTACACTATTTATATTCACCTATTTTTAAAATTGATCCTCTCTTTATTCCAGAATATCCACTACGTTTTTTGACAGATCTCCTTAGGCTCCTCTATACTGTGACAGTTGCTAAAAAAATCCTTGTTTTTGATGATCTTGAAAGTTTTGAAGTGGTCAGGTAGTTTGTAGAATATTTTCAATTTGAGATTATTGATACTTTTATCATGGTTAAACTGGGTTATGGTTTAGGTGAGAAATACCACAGAAGTAAGTGACCTTCTTATCATATCATTTCAAGGGTACATACTGTCAGTATGACTTATCATGTTGATGTTAATCTTGATCACCTAGCTGCAGTGGTATTTTTCAAATTTTTCCACTGCATTCACTTTTTCCTCCTTTCCATACTGTAAGTTTTGGGAGGAAGTCAATCTATGCAGCCCATTTAAGAAGTAGAAAATTGTGTTCCATCTCCTTGAGAAGAAACTATATAAATTCAGAATTCTTTTGTATGGGAGAGTTGTCTGTTTTATATCATTTATTAATTTATTCATTTATTTATTTAATCATTTATTTATATCACTATGGACTCTATTTTTATGTCTTATATTCTAATACTAGGTTATCTATTTTATTGTTCAAATTTTCCACTATATGATGGCTCTGGTGTCCCTTTGACATATGCTTATTCAGTTTCTGTTTTGAGCACTTTCTTACTCTCTGGCATTACAAGAATGCATTTTTCTTTGGTAACCAGATTTAAAACAATTGGAAAAATTTTACATTAATGTATATAAATACATGTATATGATCTTAATATAAAGAGCAAAATATGTAAGTAGAATATTAGTACATAGGCATCAATAACTAAGGCTTTGCATCTTGAATTGTTTTGAGTGCAATGTTCTATTCACATCTTGCTTTCAGCTTCATTGAGAAAATGATCAATGATTTCATTTTTGGTAGCCTTGCATAATAGAAATCAAATCAATTTAAAAATAAACACTTTAAAGAGGATATTGGGATGTTATTAGTAATAATTAGAAATTATTAAAGGATTATTAATTCAATACACTTACATTCTAAAACAGAGGTAAGTTTATATTATAAAAGGAGAAAATTTAAGAAGGAAAAATTCAATTTACTTTTGAAGAAGAATAATCTGCAGATCAAAAAATACTAGTTCTACTTTAATAGATGACAAATCCCCTGTATCATAAATATTAGACAAGGAAAAAGACCTAAGAAACAATATCAACTTTCAGTACTTTAGTTGTTGAAAAAGTGAAATGATAGGCAGCTGTCCAAATAATTATGTGAGGACTGGGGATATAGCTCAGTTGGTACAGCGCTTGCCTTGCAAGCACAAGGACCTGGGTTCAATTCCCAGCACCACCAAAGCAAAACAACAACAACAACAAAAATCATGTGATTAAGAAGTTTTAGCTCTCACATTTCTAATTCTCTTATGTACATTTGTATTTGTTGGATGTACTTTTAGTTGTTCAAATTTATCCTGTAGTTAAAAATTTGGCAGCAATCCAAATTTATAAACATATTGCACAACAGCTATTAATGAATATACACTTGACTGGTACTTTCAGCACCTTTCCCTATGGAGTTCATTGTGCTTGACAGCTGACAATTTCTCATGAACTAGAACAAAGCAAAACTTCAACATACGAGAAAAAAATAGCAGCAGCAGCACTGGATGTAAACCCAAGTTTCTGCTTTCTATTTCTTTGCTCTGTTTTTGAAAACTACACAGTATGACAGAAGAAAAAGAGCTATTAGAAAAATATTCCTATGTTTTAGACATAACCTCTTTAAATTTTTATTACTTAGAATCTACTTGAAGGAATGGGAGAAAATTAGAGTAGGAGGAGACAAAACACATTTGTAGTTCACATTACAATAGTTGGCAGCTACTTATTTCCTAAAGTAAAATTCTGATTAGATTCAATCTGAAAACTAAGAGATCAAAAAAGATAGGACAACTACTTTAAAAAAATCCCAATTGTCTAAACAAAGTAGAACCCATGGGTTGTTGCTAAATTATTAAAACAACCTATGAGCCTAGAAAGTTGAAAGTAATTTTTTTTATTAAGAAAATAAATACATGTTGCTTAGGGAGAGGAGCAAAAATGACCACTTATCAGGTACATTAGTAAATAATAAGTAAAACAAAATGTCTTATCATAGACAACTATTTTAAGATCATTATTTATATTATCTCTCAGAAAACATAGTTATAATATTAAAAACAAACAAAAATTGAGCTTTTAATAGAAAATCAAATCCTACCAGAAAAATTACATGGAGTCAGCCATTTGTTAGAGATGCTGATTTAGGGTCCCCACCATAATATTTGATAATCAACATGCCTAAGGACATAATATAAAAATGACTAAAGAATTCCCTGAGCTCACAGTCTAGAAATTATTGAAAGAAAAAATTGACAGACTACAAAAGTAAGGGGGGATGAATCAACACAAATGAAAACCCAGGATTTCATTGCAGAAAAAAGCAGAAAGAGGATCAATGCTTCTGAAAGAGAAATAAAAGTATTTTCTGGGAAATTTGAAGCTGAGAGTTGTTCCATCTTGTTAGGTTTGGAAGCCATCTCTAGATTGAGCTTCCCAATGAAAGCCAGGGCATTGACAATGGGACATCTAAAAATAAACCATAATCACCTCAAGGAAAATAACAGCTAACATAAACCTGTCCATTGTCTTTGTTGAAGCTATGGAATTACTCTTTTCAATTACTCCTGTCTTCATAGGCTTCCTGATATGATGATCTGTGGTTAAGGTGGTTTTTCAAACCCCATCACACTTTCCAGGGACATATAGATGAAACTGGAGCAGAGTACATGGTCCCAAAAATAACTGTAATGTTAGCTTGGGGTCAGTGAAGGAAAGAGATAGATTAGGCTTGACTCCCAGCAAAACAGTAATCCCTTCCATGCTATCAATGCAGTCTCCCTGAATGGTATGATATTGGCTCTCCACGTACCTAAAAGTAGAGAAGATAGAAGCCATGGCCTATCAACAAGGCATTCAATTATATGATCAATCAATCAGTGATTTCTGAGTGCTGGTATTGATTTTATATTGGACTATTAGCTGTATTAAATAGTGAAAAAAAGATATTTGTCACCATCCTTAAAGATCTTACAAATCTACTAGTAAGAGATAAGATATGTATACACGTAACAGAACTCAAAGGTTTTGCTAAATTTCGTGGGTTTGAATGTACAATAACTACACAAAAGGGCACTTAAGAGGGAGTTATACTAGGCTTTTGAAGGATTTAAAAGATATAGATAAGATGAGAACAAAGAAAAGTATTAAAAATCAGGGAACAGCAGCAAAGTGAAAGAATAAAGCAGGAATGGGTCAAAGAATATTTATGGTCAATGCCTAAATTAATAGAAAACAAGAATGGACTGCATTGCAGATTCAGAAGACTGATGCAAAAGAGGGAACTCACCACAAAAATCCTCAAACATGGGATTCTCAATTATTTTGATGGCAATGGTGGTGGGGTGGTGGGTATCCACAGATCAGGGCTTCCCAGGGAAAATGTTAATTTGGAATCCTGAAAGGATGAGGAAGGGTGACTTATCCTACAAAAGGACATGGCCCTCCAGATGGATCCAGATGAAATGATTACAAAAAGTGCTTTTGGAGAGCTAAAGAGACTTTTTAGTGGGAAAATGCAGTGAACAGTAAAATATGTGGAAGAAGTGTGACTAGGAGACTTTCACTTGCTACTTTCTGTAATAAAAAGAAGGAACAATGGAACACAAAGGAAATAAGAGGAATGTTAAATTAAGCTGGCTGAGGAATCCAAAAACAAGGACAGAAAAAAATGATTAGAAAATAAATTCTTGAGATGGAATTCTGAAGGAACTGGTAGATGGTCAAGTAGGACTTTATCAAAATGGGGCTGGAGTTTCAAAGAGATTAAATAGGAAAGAATTTGAGAGCTTTGCTCTTTGGAGATGATATTAACTCAGGTGTTTGTATGCATGCTCTTATTTATCTTATAGCAGTAGGTCAAGAGCTGGAGTTTTCATGAAGGTTTCACAAAAGGATTCACTAGTTCCAGCCTTGCAGGATTGTTATGAGGATTAAATAAGTTCCATGTACATGAAATGCTGAATGTAACTGTCAACCCTTAATAAAGTTCAAATTATATCCTTGGGGACTGCTTATAGTAAGAAGGTGGTGGGACAAGAATAAGTCAAAGGAAGGACAGCTGAAAAGTCCAAATAAAACAGTTTAGTGCCAGAAAAGAAGGGAAAGAAAGCACTCCAAGAGAAAATGTTTAAAAATGCCAAGCTCAGTAGTGAAAGACTGGAATCTGGTCATGGATGACTTTCAAGGGAACAGTGTCAGGAGTAAGGAGGTGAGTTTAAAATGCAGGGACTCTGAGGAGCAAGGGGAGAGGACTAAGAGCATAGGATGTAGAAACTTTAGATGTTTTGGCAATGAAAGAGGGGAAGAAAATAGGAGAGCACCTGGTAAGGATAAGAAGATTAAATAAAAAATTACTTTCTCTTCTTCCAAAATAGGGGAGTTATGCTAGTATAGTCAGTTGCAGAAAACCACCATTTTGGGGACTTCAACAATCAATTTCCACTTTTTCTGAATAAAAACAACCCTAGGTTTGAGCTCAAGTTCAGACTTCTGAATCACTGTGTTCACCAAAGCACAAAGCAGCCAGCTGATGTTATTATCTTACCACATCACATTGACTTTTCATGCTCCAAACCAGTCTAACCTGCATGTGCTATTCACCTGATGATAGCCAGGAAAGCAGTCACTTCAGATTTGAAAATCTACTTCACAGATTTGAAATTATTAATTCAACATACTCTTCCTTCCATTGGCAGCTCTATTACTGCTTCAAGTAATTCCTCCCAAAATAACATACCTAACTTTTTTCCATGAGTTTTTTTCTATCTAACTTTTCTTTTAAGTCCTAAACATAGTCTTTGTACACTTTTCTTGAGTTTTCTCTCCTTTCTCATTCACATTGAAACTGTTAGTAATATTTCCCCATTCATTTGTCACCAATATTGTTCCCTTTTTCATCAGAATTCTCAAATTAACAAGAGGAAACTGAAATGTAGTAAAATATTGTTTGAATTAAGAAATATGTAGATAAAATTACCATACATCATCCTGGGAGAATTTCTTATATTTTTGCCATTTCCTCTTGAATTTTAGTTATTCCTGCCATCTTTCACTTTGTGAGAAAAAATTCTTTAGCCCTAAAGAAAAAAATTTAAAATTTGAGTGTAAATTACCTCAGTAAAAACAATGATCCCATTAACAATTACTGTGTTATGAGAAATTCAAAGAAATATAGAATAATTTTCTGTACTCAAAGAGATTATAGTTTGCTTGATTACCCAATCCAGCCACCTTCAAAATATAATAAGTAGAGCATACCTAATTGGCAAAATAGAAATCTGAAATGTTCCACCCCCAATACTCTTTTAATGATGACAAGATGCCACAAGTAGAAAATTCAGCACTTGACCTCATGTGATAGCTCACAGTCAAAAAACAGGCACATTAAAACTCTTGTATAAAATTACCTTATGGCTATGTTTATAAGGTACATATAAAAATAAGTGAATTTCATTTTTAGATTTGGGTTCCATCTCCAAGATAGGCCATTATATATATGCAAATATTCCAAACTCTGAAAATGCATGAATTTCAAAACACCTGTAGTCCTAAGCATTTTGGATAAAGAATATTCACCTGTATCAATATGTGTAGCTTACTTTATTCTGCTTTTTCTTAACATGTTTACTGTACTCTGCTTTCCAACAAATACCTGCCTCCTCCCTAACAGAGTCTTTGAATTGGTATGGACAGATGGAAATGACAAGTGGTCTTAAAAGCACATGGAAAATGAGATACAAGGTCAAAGGAAAGTTGGATGTGGTGACACAACCTGCAATTCCAGCACTTGGGAGGATGAAGTAGGATAATTTGAGTCCAGGGGTTAAATCAGTCTGAACAATGTAATAAAACACCATCTCGAAAAAGGAGGGGTCTGGAGAAATACACCTACACAGGTATCTTAATAACAAATGTATTTTTATACAATGGAGAGTAAAGGAAGTAAACTGCCAGGGTCCAGCCCTAGCAGGAGTCCATGGGTTCCACACTGGTAAATGGGGCGTGGGGAGACAGCGTTGGTGATGGATGGAGAATGAAAGACACAGACTCTAGTTCTGATGCAATCAATCCCACTTTATTCTGGGGAAGGCTGGGTTTATATACACTTTTCTTCAGGCTATTGAAGCCAGAATTGGGAATAGGTAGTTAGTGTAGAAATTGGGGATCGGGTCAAATCAAGGAAATGGAGGCCATAATATCATCTGCCTCTGGAAGTTGAAAACTGCCCCTGGAAGAATGGAATGTCAAGGATCTCCGGAGCCCATTGATTACCAAATTTACCTGCCTTTATCAAGGACTGCAAGCCAGGAGCTGCTAATTAATGCCCCTGGGCCCTTGCCTGCCTGAATCACCTTGTCCCTCCCCCTGCCCATGGCTTCTCACTTAATGCAAAACCAGGCCTAGTCACATAGGCAGAAAGGAGAGATAAGGGGGGGAGAAAACTAGAGAACAAAAGAGAATTTAACCTATAAAAGATGTAGGGTGCGCTCACTTCTGGGGACTTTAGGACATCATCAGCCATGGCCCCCTTCTCCCTGCCAGGAGAAGTCTGTATTATTAGCTTTAAATAAAACCTGCTTAATATGCTTGCCTTGGCGTGCTTCTCTAGTGTTCAATCTTCAACATTAGAAGGAGCAGAACTCGGCACCAGTAAACGGAGGTGTCACTATGATGACAGGCTTATGATTAGTAAAATCAAAGAAGTTTCCAAAGCATAGGCAGGAATTGTTTTTACCAAAAGATTGTGAGAAATCAGTAACTGTACAGATTACAAATATCTAACTAAGTCAATGAGCTAATACAATGTTTATTTTCTTAATATCTAAACTCTATGTGACCTAAAACTATTATTATTCTCATGGTTAAAGCGATAGACAAATAATCTCACATGACCATTTCTACTAGGTCCATCTGATTAATATCTAAATTGCTAAGTTACAGGAGGGCAACAGTCCCAATGGTTCCCATGGCTAAGATTTTTTAAGGAATAGATTACATTGTCTTATGTAGCTCTTTTTCCCAGAACAGGGCATTGTGTACCAATGTTTATTATAGGGGTGACCTATTCTTTGTAGGAAGGAAGGAATGTTGTGAAACCTTATTATTTTACCTTACCACCACACATAAACAAAACCATCATCTGGATTAAACCACCCTGTAGGAGACAGGGGGAGATCTATATCTACCTTCTCTAAGGGCTTGCCTTTAGGGGGGGTAGCAGGGCTTGCCATTGATAAAATAAGCTAGTCCATATCTAGTAGCTACTGTGGGAGGTGCTTTTTGCATACTCATGGTTGGAAAGACAGATGGTTCCATGGCCAAATTTATGTACTGCATTACATGTTCATAACTAGCACCCCAGGAAGAAGACACATCGCACAGTGGTAAAAGATTTTTTACTACTTGTGGCTGAGAAGGAGTTATAGTCCCTAATGTTTTATTAATATTCTTGGGAAATTCTGTAGTATTCCCTTCACCCTCAGTGATTACTACCAAGGAGTAGTATGAGTAATGTAATATTAGAAACATAATGCAGAAAAAGGACCAGAGCCCGGAGGCAAGCATCTGGCATCTCCTGGGACGATGAGTCCTTGCAAACGTCATTCCCCCAGTGGATCCTTGTCAAGCACTGGTTGGGTTGCCAGGCGCCCCCGCAGTAAACATAAATTCTCAATCACATTTTATGCTAAAGTCCTATGGAAGATAAGCCTCACCTTCTATCCTCTTTAATTAGATAGGAGTTTGTGTAGGGGGTAAGACCAAGGGTAACTCATAATACCCAATCTTGACAAATAAATTTAAGCATTAATGTACAGTTCCTGTACTAGGATCTAACATGAAGGACATGGCTAGACAAAGGCAGAATCACATTTAAGTTCATATAAACAGCTATAGCTCAAACAATGAGCCTTTTGCCCAGATATATAGCCTTATGACCAGAAATGTACGCCCTATGCCTGTAGAAAATTTAAGCCACAATCCTAAAGTGTTACTCTATAAAATTCTGGAATGTAGAATTTCAGTATAGGAATGTGTCTTACTCAGTACAATCCTTCTTTCTACAATACAATATAAAGTGATCATCTCATTCCTCCTTAAAAGTCTCTGGTCTTGGAGATTTAACTGCCATCTAAGGAGATGATATAATTGATTGCTGTAGCTGCTGGAACATTATTTTTTGTACTGATCCCCAAATCTATTTCTATTCTACTTGCATCATTGGAAATACCTCTTCCCTCTGGAGCCGCAGAATTGAATTTTAACAACTGACAGGTCTTAAAATATGTAGAAAGCCCCTGTCATAACTGCTTTAATATTCTCATTACCTGGCTAACAAGCACAGGTTTCTTATATAACAGGTTTCATGTTCTCTGCCATTCTAGGTACCCTTGTCTGGGCACACTGCATTAACTATCCTGATATGCTCATCCTGAAACACAGAAGTCAAAAATTCAATACTCAGAGCTTACTGTGTTTTTTTTTTATTTGATGTCTTTTCTCATTTTAGCTACAGAAATTATTACTTATAAATCAGTAAGGAAGAATGGGAATGTTTCCTTTGAAATTAATCACAGGTCTTTTAGGATGCTCAAGAAATACATTTTGAGAGCTTATTTCCAATTAATTCTTACAGGGTATTCATAGAAGTGATATCAAGAAAGTTCTTGGCTGCCATGCAAGAAATTTGCATTTAATGTAGGCTATAGAGAACCACTGAGGGATTTTGACTGGGAGAGAACTCAAATCAGATTTGCAATTTAGAATACATGTCAGAGGGAGTAAATAAATGCAAGTAAATCTTGCATTTATTAGCTTGAAACTTTATGGAGGAGGAGGGGGTGAATATCTATTTCTTGGTGATGAAAGGCAGTCAGTTCATAAACAATAACAAAAATCAGTTAATATTTGATGGACAAAGATTTTTGCAACATTAGATGATGCAGTTCTCTTTGAATTCATTAACTTTCAGTATTATCTTGTTTAGACAAATATTGTATCATATTTCTTATCTCCCTCCAAATCTTGCTCCCCTTTTTATATTCCCAGTTTACAATAATGGCCACAGCACCTGGGCAGATTCTTTTCTCTCTTATCCCCAACATGTATTCTGCCACCAAATCCTTTTAAAAGTTCCTATGAAGTTTCATTCAAGTTTGTCACCTATTCATTTACATTGTTATTGCTTTGGTTTAAAGGCTTCATGAGGTCTTACTTGGACTGACATTCGCATTTTACCCCCTCTAACATATATTCTAAATTGCAAATCTGATTTGAGTTCTCCTCTCCCAGTTGAAATCTTTCAGTGGTTCTCTACAGTGTACATTAAAAAAAAAGAAAAAAAAAACTTCTTGCATGGCAGCCAAGAACTTTCTTGATATCACCTCTATGTGTACCTTTGACTTCATTTTCCTTCAATTACTTGTAATACCCAGAACTCAATTTACTGTCATTTTCCCCTAACTTTATATAAATATTGGTGATTTTCCCATTCATATGTCAAAATTTTCTTTTTTCTTTTAGTATAAAGCCATGGAAGAATTGGGTACTTGTTGCCCACTGTCCCCATAGCAGCTCCTCTATATTGTTACTAGACCATCTGCTTAGGATGCAGTAAATATGTGTGAAGTGAATGAACACATTAAATGTTTGTTTCTTGTCTATCTTCCTTCTATGACTCTGAGTTCCATGAAAATAGGAATTTTTTGTTTTTCTGTTTTTTTTTCTGAACCTAGGATATCATATATACTGAGGGATCAGTAAATGTTTGCTGAAAATGTTGTTGAAGAACAGTGAGGAATTGAAGTTCATTTTCCCAGGGTCCCCAAGACAATGGGGAATGAAGAGAGGCTAAATTAAACTCTATGGTAAGGGGTCTTTCAAGCTCTACCCTCAGTTGTAAGGCATGTTGTACTTGTGTAATCCTGACTTTCTGAAATCGTGACTTGCCCTACACATCTTGGTATAATGTTACAAGAGAAAAGAGATATGGTTGTCATACTGGTCTTCCAGACCAGTTCAGCCTTTTAACATGAAGAGAAATTGGCCAAGGCACTTGATAAGCTGAGATCTTATGAAGTTTCTACTACAGAATTCAGAACTTCATTTGCTTGAAGGCCATACTGTATTCATTAGAAGTGACATTTATTAGATATCTTCTATGTGCTAGGCATTGGTCTAGCCTTGGAATAGAAAGGTAAATAAACATGATTATTTAAAGAGCTTTCAATATACTAATAAAGGAGGGAAAATATGCATAGGTTTGTCCTGTATAAACAGAAAGTAAAGGGAGGGCATACTAAGAAGAGAACATCAGAAACAAAAGCTCTGGGTACAAGTATATCTGCTATATTGTTGCTTAGTGAGTAAGTCATCAGGTGCTTCTAGAAGTCTTGATGTGTGGTAAAGACTAATAAAAAATGAACCTGAAAAAGCAATTTGTACCAATCTGTGGTATTTATACCAATCTGTGGAACCTAAATGTCTCCCTATGACATTATACTTCCTGGTAATACAAAGGATTGGTATAACTTGATATGGTTTTCGAGGAAAGAAAGTTGCTGAGTGAAGGAACCCTTGTGAGACTGGCAAAACAGGCAAAGAACAAAGATACTTGATTTCATTCATGGCAAGAACGTGGGTTCAATGTTATAGAAAAGGGTGGAATATTTCCCTTGACAAGAGGGCAATAATTCCAGAGAATGAAGGAAGAAGGAAAATGGGATTTAGCAGAGGGAATACATAACAAAGAAGAGGACAGACTGAGCTGGGCAGGCTTGAAAGACTAGGAGAAACTAGGTGAAAGATGAACTAGTGAAGATAAAATTCAGGGATGAGAAAGACAAGAATTTGGTAGGTAGACAGGTAAGTCATGGCTAGAAAAATAACTCAGGGTTCCTGTTGGAAGTTTGGTAAAGTCATAGGGATTCTTCCAAAGATTTCCTTTCTGCAAAAGTTGGAAGAATGTGTGCTAGGCTTCTGCTACCATAAGAAGCTGAAATTTTTGTACATTTTTCCTTTGGATCATCTACTCTCATACCCATAATACAGATTCTTCCAAATACTCATTTTTCCAATTTCTCTTTACAAGTTACTTGGGTATGGAATAAGAGTCCCATTTGCTTCAAGCATACTAACATGCTTTGTCCTATGTTAATAAATTTTTCTCCCCTTACTTATTGATCTAAATAAAATGTCCATTTAATATGACTAGAATTAAGCCAACCATGGGTTACTTGCATTTGGTGGTCCAGTACTCTTAAATAGTACATGACCTATTGCATAAACTGTAAGGAAGTAAGAAATGTCAGACATTTGGAAAGATGTTTTTACCTATTAACTATATAGCACTATGTTTTTTTCTTTCTGACATCATGAGGATCTCACTAGTAAACAGTAAGCTATAATTCCAGTGAAAACACTGAATAGTTTTAATTGAATATTAGTAATGATAACAAATTTTATTATAATAATTACAGGATCAAAGAGGTTCTTTAGAAAGAAACTTCAAAGTCATCTAGCTTCTCTCTATTCTGAGGCTTAACTCTCCTCCATTCACCTCTGTTCAAATGGCCATCTAGCCATGTGACATTCTTTTGCTATTATGTTTGGTTTTCTCACAATTTCAGAGGCTTCTCAAGAAAAGGTCTTGTTGATCTTGGTATTAGACTAAAAACCCTGCCCCTATTAGAAGTAAAAGAAGGCCCAAATCTCAATCATGTCGGCTCAGGAACTGACATCCTCCATAAGACTCCTAATGCAGAAGAAAAATCAAGAATCAATAAATGGGATGGTATCAAATAAAAAGCTTCTTCACAGCAAAGGTAACAATCAAAAGAGCTCTCAGAAAGGTAGAAAATCTTTAACATCTACACCTCAGAGCATTAATCTCAAGGATATACAAAGAATTCAAAGAGCTTAATAACAAAAATCCCCAAAAACTCAATCGATAAATGGGCAAAGAAACCAAACAGACACCTCACAGAAGAAATGCAAATGGTCAAAAATATGATGGTCAACATCTCTAGTAATGAGAGAAATGCAAATTAAAACTATACTGAGAGTTCATCTCAGTCAGAAATATATCAAGAATACAAGTAACCGTAAATGTTTGCAAGGATGTAGGGGAAAATGTTCACTCATACATTGCTGGTGGACTGCAAACTTGTGCAACCACTGTAGAAAGCAGTATGGAGATTCCTCAGAAAACTTGGAATGGAACCACCATTTTACCCCATTATTCCATTCCTTGGTTTATACCCAAAGGACTTAAAATCATCAGACTACAGTGACACAGCCACATCAATGTTTATAGCACTCAATTCATGATAGAAAAGCTATGGAACCAACCTAGATGCCCTTCAACAGATGAATAGATAAAGAAAATGTGGCATATATACACAATGCAATATTATTCAGCCATAAAGAAGAATGAAATTATGGCATTTGCTAGTAAATGGATGGAATTGGAGAATATCATGCTAAGTGAAATAAATCAGGACTAGGGTTGTGGCTCAATGTTTGAGTGCTTGGTTAGCATGTGTTGTAGGACCCCCCCAAAAAAGGAGACCCTTACTCCCTTACTCTCGAGTGTCAGGATGGCGCGCTCCAGGAATCACGAGAGACCGGCTTCATGCAAAAGCACGAGGCACTTTAATAATGGAGCTCCGGGCCAACACAACACGTATCTCACGCAGGAGATAGAGGAGTCGACCCCGAGGCTCAGAAATCAGGGGTTTATATAGGAAAAATTAGGGAGTTTGGCGCGGGTACACACAATTGGCTGATTCAAACATAAGCAGGCTAATTTTGGCACATGATTACATCAGCAAGTAGTACGTGCAAATTAACATTCCAGTAATGTGGTAGGGCAGTTTATTTTGGTTAACAGGTGGTCAAGTTAACCTTAAAGAAAAGGGAAGAAGGGGGAAAGTGGGTGACACCAGATGATCCACAGCCTTGTGGAGATTGTTTATCCTCCATGGCCACTTAGTTTTTGATGATTTGGCAGTCTTATTTTAGGCTTGTTTAGGTATGTTCAGACCTCAAGCCTGTCCCTCTTTGTTTCTTTTCCTAAGTTTATTTGCTAGACTACAGATTCTGTGCTTTAATTATGGGCACTTAAATTTTAACTCCTTCAGTGTGAAGTACTGGGTTTGATCCTCAACATCACATAAAAAATGAATAATATAAAGGTATTATGTCCATATACAACAAAAAAATATTTTAAAAAAGAAATTAACCAGCCCCAAGAAATAAAAGCCCAAAGTACTCTCTGATATGTGGATGATAACTTATAACAGGGGAGGGTAGGGAGGAAAAGTAAGGACGTTCACTGGATTAGACAAAGGGGAATGAAGGGAAAGGAGGAGGGATGAGAATGGGAAAGAGAGTGGAATGAATTAGACATAACATTCCTCTGCTTATATATGAATACAAGACCAGTGTAATTCCACATCATGGTCAACCACAAGAATGGGATCCAAATTGGAATGGGTTGCATTCCATGTATGTATAATATGTCAAAATACACCTTACTATCATGTATATCTAAAAACAACAAATTAAGAAAAAACCTTTATATGAAAAAAAAAGGAAAAGGTCTTGTCTTTTTTTATTTTTTAATGTTAAGCTGATATTATGCAACCCTCAAGATTTCATTCCTTGTTTCTAGTTTGACTCTTTGCCCTACTAAATAGGTTATTCCTTCAAATATTTGAAGGGAACTCTCAGATCTCCCCCAGATCTTAACTTATTTTGCCTAAACGTCTCCAGCAAATTCATCTGCATTTCACATGATATGTTTCCACATTCGTTAAATCATTCTTATCTCTCTCCTTATTCATTGAATTCCAGTTTCAATTTTATAATGTTTTCAGGTGGTAGTCTGATCAGTTTAGAGAACAATTATGTGTTCTGGGACATAATAATTTTTTGATGATGCTAGATTTAATCATGCCTTTTAGAAGCCTTATCCTCTGCTGACTCATATTGAGCCTACTATCACAAACCTCAAAGTTTTTTTTCTAGTACTCCTAACCAAAACTGAAAGAAGGTATGTAAAGAGGGTGTGAGGATTTGAAAGTTGAATATTCTACATTCTGGACTAGTCTCCTACCAGGTGTTAACTTGCTGCCTGAAACTAAGTCACACCATTTCTATGTTTGACATTTTCTATAATGAAAGATGCATTCTTTTACTTCACAAATACATGCCAGTTGTCCAAAATTTAGATGAGTGGAATCATCTGGGGAACAATTTTGTCAAAAAATCTTATGCCTGTCCCACCCAGATGTACTGAATAAACATTACCAGGGATGAGATCAAAGCATCTCTAAGTTTGGAAAATATCCCAGGTGATTCTAATATAAGTTTATGATTATCAATTACTACTTTAGAGTCACTTAAAAATAAATGTTCTAGTAATAACTTTATGCCAGATATTACGGAACCCTCAAGATTTCAGTCATACATACTGCTATTTAAAAGCAAGTACATAAACACAATTAAACATAATCAAGTAATTAAATTGTCAATTTGTACAGTCACTTACCTTTAAATACTTGAGTGACCCAGCATCCTTGGAGCTCTGCAATGGACAAATTGTCTCCTAAGGGTTAAATCAGGCCAATGATAGCAAGAATTGACTTTTCTAGGTTGGGGGAAGACCTTTTGATATGGGAATATCTTGTTTTTGACCACTTTGATGGAAACTTCAAGAAAAGCAAAGGCAAACCTACAGCCTGTGGCAAAGATAACAGCATCAATGTCATTCTCTCTGGAGCCATCCTCAAATATGGCAGCTGTCTCTGTGAATTCCTTCACATTTCCTTTCACTTTTACCAAGCCAGAAATTATATATTTGGCAGATCATCATTTATTGTTGGATGCTGGCTCAGAGCTCTATGAGTGCCAATAAAGATGAAGAGGAGAAATGAGAGTGACCAAGAGAGAGGAAAAGATGGGGAAAGAGAGAAATAAATCATGTAAGTAATTTTTTGCTTTGGTGGAGGTGGTTACATAATGTCAATGGTTTCCACTCAGTCTACAATTGATTTTTGGAAAAGTTCTACTTTATACCAATTCTACTGTACATCAGCTTTTCAGGGCAAAAGCTGAACCCTAAAAGTCACTGAAAGGGGAATGTACTGGAGAAGTGAAGGAAGAAGAGTCTTATTTGAGGAATGCATATATGGTTTCTTATGTAATACTAACACTCTGTGGTATCATAAGGCCATAGGCTAATAGTTTCTGTCCACATATCATTAAGTCTGGCAGAACTTCTCTGTTAATATTCTATTCAGTTCCATTTCTAATTCCAAAGTCCCAAGAGATAGATTTAGAATTTCATTTCCCAAACTATGTAATAAATACATACATATAGCAATTTAGAATTTAAATTACATTTCCATGCATTATCTTTACAGTCACACAAACTCTATGAAGGAGATAGGATAGGTGTCATTATCTAGGTTGTATAGATGTGGAAACCGAAGTCAAGAGAAGTGAAGTGACTTGACCAATGGTATACAGCCTAGTATTTTAGAATTTCTATTAAAATACCTTTCTATAAACTCTGTTGGGATAGTTTGGACCTATTAAGTAGTGTTTTCTAGAGACAGCATGGAATGAGGGATCAAAATAAGTAAGCCAGGTTTCCAGTATCTTGGGTCTTTTAAAAAAAGTCTTAATTCAGTTTTAAAACAGTCTTAATTTCTGAATTTTAAGTCAGTATGCTGTGACAGTCCTCATTCCATTATCTTCCTGGCCTAGCCTCAGAAATATTATATGGTTTACAACTATCCTTGATTTGTTGAATTTAATTTGCTTTGATTCTTACCTTTTGGAAGATTATTTTCTGAATCCAACCTCATGATTTTATTTTTCTCTCTAAACCTATTCCCTTTCACTAGCAGTACCACCATTTACATAGATGGTCAAGTCACAAAACTGTCTCATATCTGCTTACCAAGTTTATGCTCTTTATTCCTTAAAAAGGAAGATTACCCAGAATAGTTTTGTTTCCTCCCTATCTCCTCTGAACTATTACAGTTGTCTTTAGGCCTCCCTTCCTATCTGCCTTCTATACCATTTGCCTTAGAATAGAAAGGCAAGTAAACATGATTTTAGGATACTCAGTTTAGAAAAAGAAAATAAAAAGCTAGAAAGAATATTATCTGTTCAGGAGCTGTGGTCATTCTACAATACTTTTATTACAGATTTATTATTATATCACTAACTTGCTTAAATTCTAGTCAAGTGCTCTGCCACTGAGCTAAATACCTAACCCCCAAACTTTTATTTAGCAGAGCATACAAAAAGTTTCTTATCTGATAGACCTAGAGATATATTCAACTACTCTTCTACCTTTGCCATATAGTCTAGATATATCAGACTATGTGCAGGTCTCAGGCTATAATGTTCCTTTGGCTATTCTAAGATATTATGATTAGAATGCTACATGCTAACACTATTTACCTACCTCTTATTATTCCATAACACCTCAATTATTTTGCAACTACAAAAGATATTCATACTTAAATAACTCAATAAAAAAGTTGTTGGGAAATACAGCATCCAAGTATCATCTCACCAATTAATTTCAAATTGCTGAGGCAATTTAGCAAGGACTTAAGCGAGTTAGTGAGACCTTGTCTCAAAAAATGCAAAGGGCTGGGAATATAACTCAGTGGTAAAGTGACTCTGGGTTCAAACCCTAGTACCCAAAGAAAAAAGAAAAGAATATTATTGGGACATCTGTGAAAATTTAAGTATGCCAACATTATAGATAATGTATTTTATCAATGTTAAATTTCCCAAATGTGATAATTGTATTATGGTATGTAACAGAGTGCCCTTTTTCTTATGTATATATTAATGATTTTTACTTACTTTTAAAAAAATGAACTTAAGTATGAATGTATACTACATATTGTTTGGATCTTTCTATCTTCTAAAAGGGAAAACAGAAAAAGCAAATATGACCATATTTGATAGGTGAACCTAGGTAAAAGATATATGAATATTCAATGTATTTATTATTGAACTGCTTTTTTGTAGATCTGAACATTTTCAAAAATGAGAAATTAGACAGAAAAAAATCATTTAAAGTCAGTATATAGAAATGATTTCACAATGGTCCTCCTGGCTGTATGAGAACCTCATTCTTTATACTCTGCATCCTATGCATTTCTTTGTCATATCCTGTTGTCTGTCTTCTCATTTATATTTTTAAGGTAAGATCCATTATGAAGTCTTCCATTTGTTACTCATGTTTTCCTTGTGCAAATTACTTAGTTTCTCTTAGTTTCAATTTTTTCATTCTGTAAAATGGACATTAAAATGTATGGACTCCCTGGGCCATTTGTGAGGGTTAAATGAGATAATACATAAAACTCATCACTGTGCTTGTCTTTAAAAACTCTTCAAAAAAGGTAAGGTATTATTTCTATGATCATGTCTTTTCTCTCTGTATTCCATGCCCAATATAATGCCTTGCTCACAACAGGTGCCCCATATTTGTTGACTGACTGAATGATGCACTGCCCTGTACTACCTTTCTGTTGTTGTTGGGCACAATATACAAAGAATTGATACCTGAAAGAATAAGAAAATGGTTAATGCCAATGAGAATAAATTACAGAAATCCTTTAGACCAGCAGATCTTGTTCTTCTGTGGTTGATAAGATAAAAATTGAATTTCAAATTCTCTGGATTTTCTTAATGTATGGGTAGAGATAGCTCTCTTACCCTGTGTGAACAATCTTTGATCTTGTATCTTAGCCATTATCAACTCTATTCCCATCCTGAGAACATACCTGTGTTTAGGCTTCAGGCCAAACATTTCATAATCAAATCTTTGACTCATACTTTTTTCCAAAAATGTATTTGTTAATGCTTTGCCACATATCTTTGATATAAGATGTTTAAATTCAGAAAAGTGTACCACATCAAAAGGATATCCATGGTCCCCTACAGGATTCAGGATTCAAACCCCACTCCTGGTACTGAGGAATACCTAAGGCATGGAAAATATTGTTTACTTTTATCATACTGGTTCACAATCTGAAAGATTCAAGATTACATTCAAACTCACTAGTGTGGCATTTTAGTTCTGTGCAATCTTTTAAACAAAATTTCCTGCCTTTTCCTTCCCAAACACTGTCCAAGAATATATCTCATTGTGATCCACCACTATGTTTCTGTTTAAAGTTAATGTGCTTGAAAAGTTCTCCTCTTTTAAATTCTCCTCAGCCCATCCAGATCAAGTTGGCTTCCTCTATGAGAACACCACTGACCTTTCGGGCTGAGAATTCTCTCTCCATCCTCTGAACTTCATTAGCTCTTACCACCTACAGGACTCATTAAAAATCATGGAATAGGCTGGCCTCAGTGGTGCATGCCTATAATCCCAGTGTCTCCAGAGGTTGAGGCTGGAGGATCATGAGTTCAAAGCCAGCCTCAGCAATTTAGCAAGGCCCTAATCAACTCAGTGAGACCCTGTCTCAAAATAAAATATAAAAAGGGCTGGGGAAGTGGCACAGTGGGTAAGTGCTGATATCCATATATTTTTGGAAAGATTAGATTGCTTCTTTTTTTTTCCATTTGAGTGGCAAAAAGGAAACTCACCCACCATCCTGTTAAGTAAAAGATTTAATTACCAAAATGTGCCTTCCTTCATATGAGAACATGGCATTTCTTCTGGCCAATGGACAATTTACACTCTCAATATTGCATTTACACAAACTCTTCCAGCAAATACCTGGTCTTCATCAAAGCCAGAGAGAGGCTAACTAGGATTCTTATTATTTTTTTTTTTGTAGTTGTAGATGGACAGTATGCCTTTGTTTTATTTGTTTATTTTTCTGTGGTGCTAAGGATGAAACCCAGTGTCTCACAAATGCCAGGCCTTGCCAGTGAGCTACAGCCCCAGCCCTAACTGGGATTCTGAGTGCAGTCTGAAGCAGTGAACATTATTCCTTAGCATAAAGCCAACTGAATAGTGGCACTCTAACTAGTAATCATGCCTCTCCATTAGCATCGATCATGATGCCAATTGAGGCAATGAAACCAAGCCCCATATTTGCCACTGGTACTGATGGGCAATGTGCAGCCATCCATAAGCTGTTGGGTCTACCTTCTTGATAAGACTGAAGATAGAATGAAGCAAAGCAAATCATTGACTCAAACCTCCTTGGCTGTGTAGCTAATCTGTACAGTCAGATGTCCTCCAGAATTCCCAACAATTATAAAGAATCTATTTTCCAGCAAATGACTTTGGGTTTTTATAGTCTTGACTATGGAAGTACTGTCCTTGAACTTCTCATTTCCTGTAAGAGAACATAAAATAATTTTTGGATGATAGTTTATATGATGGATATCATTTGTAAAACCATTCTTTTGTAGAATTTAAAGTTGAAGAACATTTTATCCATATTATCACACTTTATTCAGCTATTCTTGTCATTCTGAATACTTTTGCTTAATTTTTTCTTCCATAGCTCCAGAATAGTAACTTGTGATTCCTTTATTATAAGTACTTTTTATTTTGTATTTGCAGACTCACAAATCCAAATTGTCTCACAAAATTGCCATTCTCTTTTGTCTTATCATTCCTTTAGATACACACTCCCATTTCAATTAGAGTGTATATGTTTCTGTATACTCTAGGATATACATTAAGTGCATTTTTTAGAAAAAAAAAGTTCAGGACCGAAACTGAAACTAAATTATTCAAGCTTTCATTTAACCCTTAGAAACTCAATATTTGTTTGTTTCCTAGATCACTGAAAAATTCCACATCTGAACCAATGCTGTGTAAGAGATCCACAGTCTTCCTTTTTGATCCTTAAGAAGACCAAAGTCATTGTGAAACTAAATTTAATTATGTTCTACTTGTCAAAAATACATACGTTCCCAAAAATTTGCTGTAAGTTGGTTTCATTATTGTGAAAACATGACAAGTACTTACATAAGCATAGATTGTTTAGGCCAGTCAATCAATTGGCCTCCTGATGCCATCAAGACCCACAATAAACATGAGACATATGAGGCTAGTTGGTGTAACATGGCAGTCTGCTTTACAGTAAATGTTTCTATAAGTAGAAACAGTACACTCTACGCTAAATATAGTACAGTAAATACATAAACCAGTAACATGGTGGTTTATTTTTATTATATACCACATACATAATTGTGTGAGCTATAATTTTGTACAACTTCAGTGCAGATAGGTTTATACATCAACATCACCATGATATTATAATGGCTATGATACTGCTCAGCCAATGGGAATTTTTCAGTCCACATTATAATCTTATGGAATCACCATTCTGCATGTTTTCCAGCCTTGACTGAAATGGCATTACATGGTGGCATGATTGTTCACAGACCTCTAAACTCTAAAATTACCATTGCCCAAATAGCAATAAAACAAATTATCCCATTTTCAAGGGAACATGCACAATCAGGGTAAGCCTTATTTCACCCCAAAGTAAAAATCACTCAGACCACAACCTTCTATTCCTCAGTGTCAAAGGCATGGCTTGAGGGTATACCTCCTTTCTGGAAGGTCACTCACCTGGAAAGCTTTCCAGGGGTAAGTGAGCTTTAGTGTGATGGCCAGTGCAAAGCATGACTCCATCAAAGATATTAACCTCCTTTTTCCCTTCACACTCAGTGACCACCTCCCATTGGCCTGAAGTAGAGAAATCAGGCTTCTTCTTCACACTGTACACAGTGATCTGAAAGCAAAGTAACATACACAGGGTACTGTAACCATAGCCAGTACAATGTGTATCTTCCCAGACATGACTTATCCTGCAAAATGTTACACAAAATGTTGATACTGCAGGTACCATCACATTATTAGGGTCCTTGCAAGAATATTTGATTTTAATACTCCATAAAAAACAGTTTTGTTTGAGGTTGTGGTCCAAATGAGAAGACTTCTATAAGGCACATAAAGTAAAATGGAGTTGACAGACTAATGTACTCTCCTGTGCCTCTAGAAAAGTAGGATTTGCGAGAATGTTTAGTCTCTGCCTTAAGACATTGTAGCACCTGAATAAATACTGAATTTCTCCTGTACTTCTGTGACACTCTGTGCACTAAACACCTATTCCTCCACTAACCCCAGACATCCCCAAGTTCTCTGATGTCTTCTGACACTAAAATTCTATTCTCTTTGACTAACCTCAAACATGTGACTATGAGGCTCCCTTTCATGTTAGAGCAGGAAAATATTTCAGTGGCTCTTATTTCTTTACAGGAATCTCTCTATGCCTTTTACATATGCCCACTTTACAAGTAATTATAGAGAAAGAGGCTATGATATAGGAAAATAGTGGTATCATTTTTAGTTTTTTTTTAAAAAAGAAATAAATATGGGTTACTCTGCAAGCCGAAGGAAACATCAAGAATGCACTTGAATGGGCTTCTAGGGCCTTGGGTTTAATGTCTTGGTTGAATAATAGAGACACTAAGACTTAACCATCCTTTATAGTTCCTATCATGTGTTTTTACACAAGGTGGTGCTTCTACTTGGATCATCCTTTTATTCCTTCTTCATTTGGTAGACTTCGTTTTATTCAAGAATCAGCCTGGACATTATCTTCTCTAAAAATCTTTCCTGGAACTTGATTCCTCTTCCCTGATGGGTTAAACATCCCTCTTCTGAGCTGCAATGTATAGATCTGTATAGCACTTATCACTTGGTTTATTACTTATATGTATAATAATAATTTTCTTCATTTTTATGTGTCTTTAAGCACGATTACTTAGTTAAGTTACTTATTTTTTTGTCTTTGCATCATCACTGCTTAGTAAAGTAACAAACTTGTTCAAGAACTGTCACCTAAACAGGTCAGAGATGCACCACTGTGCTGTAAATGACTGGCTTTGGAAATTGTCACCAGATAATACCATTTTATTATTGTTGCTAAACAGAAAAAGGTGGAAGGTTTGGGCTTTAAGCCAGGTGACATATCTGTTTATGGTCATGATTATAAATTATGGAAAAATCACAGCAGACTTTAGAGAAGAAAGGAACCAAAAGTCCTACAGTACAATCATCTTCTTTTACATAAAAAGAAAATTATGATAAATTCAAGTTGAGAAACTAACTCATCTCAGGTCACAAGTTAATCAGTGGTAAAAACAAGGGCCAGAATTCAGGGGTTTGTTTCCTAATTCAGTGTTCTACTCTGTCCACCAGATTTAACTTCTTTGCTTCCTCAATAACTTCCCAGTCACTAAGTACTTCACCAGGTGGTTTTGGTGATCACATAAAATAATATATTGAAAACTACTTCAGAAAGTATAAAAGAATAAAGCAATAGTGGAAAAATTGTGGAACCAGAAATATTTATAATTCCCATACCTATTCATTTCCCTCATCTCCTTTACTATAAGCAGCATGTGAAATGAAGACAATGAAAATACTGGTGGCAGGTATTTTTCTATATCTTCAGCCAAAATATATGATTCCCAGGGGTATTTTAGAGAGAGAACAAAGAGTGGAGTCTTTGTACTTGAGCATATCAAGCTAATATTTACACGTAAGCACTGGTAAATGAAGCCATATTATTCATTTACTTGATGAAGAACTTCAAACACAAAGACATCCACAAAACTGTCTACCTTGAACTGGATAAACTTTAAAAGTTTGAAGTCTTTTGCATACATCCTGAAATACTCGAGGACCTAGGAATTTTGCATGAAGTTAAGATCTGGGATGCTGTAGTCACTGAAGCACATCATCTCCTTAGAAGAATTGATGATCACCAATTTTAAATGCTGAGTCTTCCTCCTTCAGGATTTTCCTGCAGTAAATTAGAAGTATTCATGGCAACTTGAGAACTAATTTCATGATTTACAAATAGCCAGTGAACAGTTGAAAATTTCCTGAAATAAATGCCAATTCAAACAAATGCACACATACACCACCTCCATACATCTCCCAGTACTTGTGCCTCTGTGTAGTTCCTTCCCCTTGAATCTCAGTATCTTTATGACTTGCTTTTGACAACAGTATAGAGTTGAAATGCCACTGAATGACTGCCAATACTAAATAATAAGTAGCCTTGCAGCTTCTAAGGTGTCTTAGAAGACTTACTTTGGTGGAACCTAGCAGCCATGTAAGAAGTTAGCTTTTGTAGCTGCAACCCAATGAGAAAGAATTCTTTTGGCTCATGGATTCAGAGGATTCAGCTCCACTGCTTTTGGCTTCAGGCAAGGCAGAAAATCATGGTGGAAGGGTATGGCAGAGGAAATCTTCTCAGCTCATAGTAGCCAGAAAGCAGGGATTAGGGGAAGAGGCCCAGGACAAGGTAGAGTCCCCAAAGATAACCCCCATGAGCCTGTGATCTGCTTTTCAACCATGTCCCACCTGCCTACAGTTTCTACCACTGCCTAGTAATCCATTCAGCTGTCAATGAATTAATTCATTGATGATGTCAGAACCCTAAAGAATGAATCACTTTCCAAAAGACCCACCTCTAAAAAATGCTGCATTGGAAACCAAGACTTGAACACCTGGGCTTTTTGGGGAAATTCTAAATCTTTACTATAAAAACTCCAACTACATTGAGATCAAAATACTGTTAGAAAGCCCAATCCAGGCACATGGAAGAAAATATCTAGGATAGAGAAATACTCAAATAGCCCCCAGAAATTCTAGCTATCCCACCTAAATTTCTAAACATGTGAACAAAGTAGTCACATTAAATTCAGTCTTAGCACTCATTGGATGGCAATCACAAGAAATTCCAAGTGAGAACTTCCCAGATGCATGAATAAGTCTCAAGAATTTTCATATATATTGAGATATTGCTCTCAAGAAAATGTACTAAGTCTCTTTCCAGTATAAGTTATTATTTACCCCATTTTTATTATTGCTGGGTAACAGTGATTTAAATGAGTAAAAATGGGTTAGATTAAAACATAGGAGGGAGAGTATAAGTTAGTATAATATTTTCTGAGTAATTTTGCAATATATATAAAAATCCTTGAAATTTACATAGCCTTTTAAAGAAATATTCAGACTTGCAAACAAAGATTATTGTTAAAGGATGTTACTGTCATCATTATTCATAAAATAAAAAGAAAACTACTTAAATGCTTAAGAAAAAATAACTGAAATTCCAGAACCACCGTTCTGGATCCTTGCTACACAAAGCATGGTCTGTGGACCAGCACAAAGAGGATTACTAGGGACATTGTTAGAAATGCAGAATTTTAGGCCCCTCCCTAGACTTACTGAATCAGAACTAACATAACAAAATCCTCAAATGATTCAGATGCACATGAATACTGAGAAGCACTGGTTCAGATGACATTAGTCCCTAAGTCAGTGTCTTCCTTCCTACAACAAACTTTTTGCTTCCTCAAAAATTTCCAGTTAATTAATTCAAGGGGTTAATGTGGTACTCCAATAAAATAATGCAATATGAATCCAGCTTATTATTCTGTCATTGAAATATCACAAACCACAGGTTTTCAAATCTATTACATTTAAATTCTTTTTGATTATAGAAAATCACCTTAACCAATTTGAACCCTTTCCTTCCTTTGTATTACAGAAATGAATAAATATTAGGAAAGCAGGTATTACAAAACATTAAATATCCACAAAACAAAGTGTTGGATTTGTCAACATTCAGGTATATTTTTCTCCCAATTATTATTAAGAATTATTTAGTGTAGGAATCCAAAATTGATCATACTCATTTGTCTGCCTCATAATTATTTCTTTTTGACTGGTAACAAGACTTTCAGGAGTCTCCTTTCAAGTCTTTTCTTATTTATTTTACCTATTTCAACCAAAGTATTCATTTAAGGTGTGGTTGTGACTATATCTCTGCCCTAATTAACATTTTACCTGTTTAAATTTCCTATATTACCTATCAGAGAACTTTATTGGGACTCCAGATCAACACAACCAGAATATCATGAATGGGCTGACATCATTTTTTGTTAATGTTCTCCCAGTGATTAATTCTTAAATATGTAGCAAAAGTGGACAACTACGCCCTTTTAAGTGTTTTTTAATCAATTTATTGTCTTATTCTCTTTTTTGCCATTGTTTTGAGAAAGAGTTATGAAATTTATATTTTTTAAACATATTTCATTTAAGGATGTATATAATTTAATTTTCTGATTAAAGTGTAACAGTAACATTTTATATTATATTGTGCCCACATGGCATCTATTTGTCTATCTGTCTATACTTTAAAACTTTACTATGTGAAATAGTTATCTGATCATCATTATAAATATCACTTAGGGCTTTGCAGAAATGGAGAATTTGGGTATAATCCAAATTAATTCATGAGAAACTCCAGTAATTCATGTGTAAATTAAAGTTTGAAAACCACAGTTTAGCATGCTTTAATAATTTTTAGATATGCAGTTTGACTAAAAAATATCAAGATTATTTTATAGCATTGAGTACTTATTAAATCCTAAGCATTTTGAAAGAAATTTATTAACTTTCAAGTAATTCCATTCATAAGGTAATACCAAAGTAAATTGATATATATATATATCATATCACAACCTACTTTTACCATCAATCTCACTTAATGCTAATGAAGAGATCAAGAATTGATTGAAATTAATGTCTTGAGAGCTAATATAATTATTATTAGAAAGTTTTCAGCTGTACAAGGAGGAGACAATACCGGTTTGGTAGGTGGAACATGATCAGAAAATGGAAATGGTGGTGTCTGAGAAAACACTCGTTTGGCAGATAGAAAAATGAAAGAGGAATCATGATAGGAAAGTTCAAGTGGTACTAACTGAGGAGAAAATAAAAATATACTGAATTCCAGGAAACTGTCACAAGAAATGAGAAAATAGAAACCCTGAATTCCCAGTGTTCTTATTGGACACCTACCAGTGGAGGTGGAATTTCAAAGTGCTTAGATCAATTCTACATATGAAACCTCTAACAAATTATAAAAAATGTTTTGGGGATGGAAGGACAACTAGACTCCAAATAATGATCATGGGACTGATAGAGAAGTACATCTAAGGAAAAAGTTCTCAAGGTAGCCATCAGCAACATGCAAAATATGTTCAGTCCATTAAAGGATGTTTATAATATCTTAGTCTCCACAGCTATGTAACTAAAAAATGTGAAAAGGGGGGTCTACAGCTCCATAAACATTCTTAGCAGCCACTCAGGACAGCTTCCTTCTCAGAAATCCACTTATTAAACAAATATATTGGGTAGAAAATATATGCCAGGTATCATTCTTGGTTCTAGAATATAATAGTGAACCATATATGTATGTCTGTGTTAAGGAAAGTCAGAGAAGTCAGAGCATTATGATGAAAGTTTATTTTTTTTTTGTGGAAGCAGTTCATAAGGTATTGAAATTTTGCCCAGAGGATAATAAAAAAGAAATCCCCATGCTGTATATTCAGCAGATTTTAACTTCAAATCCATTTAGAGTTTAAAAACCACAAAACTGATTATCAGGCAGAATATCAGGCTACCCTCCCAAAATCATCCCTGCCTCAATTTATTTCACTGCTTTTCAGTAATTGCCAAACCTGGCTAGGATGCTTAAGGAGACTCAAAATGTGGGGGGTCTCACTCTAGGCATGAATATTAACTGACATGTAACCATATGTGAAGCTGTCACTTTTATAAGTGATTGATGTAATTTTTCTTTCACTTACTCCCTATTATCACTGTACAAAGGGGGTATTACTATTATCCCTTCCTAAACATTCAAAAACAGTGGGCAGAGAAGTTTAATGATTTGCCCAAGACCATACTTCTTGTAAATGACAGTCTTTGAATCTAAAACAGTGCTCTTAACCTCTACACTAGGGTGTGACTGGATTTCAAGAGTAGAATTTTATGTTACTAAAAACAAATTAACAAGGTTTTCAGACTACATCTGATTATGATAAAGGTATAGGGATTTGCTAAGGGGTTTCATTTTAGATCTGAATAAGACTACAGTCAGAATTAGTTCCCAAAATGGAGTCAAGAAACAACACATTTGTTCAACTAAGAAATGTCATAAGGCCACTATTAAGTTGCTGGCCAACACTGTGTTAGTTTATGATGTGAAATCCACCTGTGACACCTCAATTCCATTAGCTTGTTCAGAAAATGAGTTTAAAAGTAAACCAAGTTAGAGATCAATAAAGGTGACTGATACTTTTTGGCACTTAATAAGCATACCATTTAAATAGATAAAATTGTTAATGGTTACTAACAAGTTGCAGGGTTGGTTGTGCATATTAAAACAATTTAACTTTAAAACTGAGTATGTGTAAGGGCAAGAAAACCCATTTGCAGGTGCCCACTACCCTCTTCTAGAAGACAAAGGACTTTGAACTTCTCAAAGCAAGAAGCTTACAGCAAACAATTCTATCAAATTTTATACCTTATTCAAAGATAAGAAATGTCAGATAAATACTTGGATTTTTAATAGAAAAGGTAATGTTGAAGACTAGAGGTGGGTATTCCTGGAAGGCGTTGTTAGCAGGTAATTCTAGCTCATTTACATTTAAGATATATCAAAATCAACCACTCTACATTTTCTAAAACATCTGTGATTCTGTTTGCTTTCAGACACCACATATATGGGTCATGAAAATGGGGAAAACACTATGCCCATGGACTTCACAAGCTAATGAGATTACGATGGAACCTCAACCATGAAGGATAACTCCTGATCTCCTGAATCTTTACTGGTGAGATGCAGACAGTAGGGTGATCTCCAGATATATTTCCAGCTAAAGTATTTTGGTCTTTAACAATACCTTGGAAATTCAAATTTGTGTTTTGTTTCTTATTTTTTAAAAAAATGTGGGACTTGAGTTATGGCTCCCTGGTAGAGTACTTGCCTAAAATGTGTGAGGCACTGGGTTTATTTCTCAGCACGACATATAAAAAAATAAATAAAATAAAAGTCTATCAACATCTAAAAAATAATTTTTAAAAAAGTGGTCTATTTAATTCTCAACAATGTTATAGGACTACTATTATTGTCCTCACTATGAATTACTATGCATCATGGGCCTTTTGGAAGCACTCTCAGATTATTTAAGTCCTCTGAGGTTGAAGATTATTTTACATTCCATTTTTGAGCATTATGGGGTATCAAAATGGGAAACTCCCTTGGCTAAATGTTACAACTGTACCTCAGGAATACAGATATATGTGCAACATATATGTTCATTTTTCAAACCTAAGACCAAGGCTTTGTGCAGTTAGGGTATAAGATGGCTTTGGGATCTTATAAACCCAGAGAAAGAGGAAGGTCACAGAGTGTTCTTAGGTTTTCAGCATAGGCTGAATCAGGAGGAACATTTGGCTTTATGCAATTTTACTGCTGAGATGATCTGCTCCTTACATGAAAATCTGTCAGAAAAGCTAAACTCCAGCAGTAGTACACTCAAAGCCTTCAGGGACTAGCTAGGTAGATTGCATAAATGTTTTCCTGCTGGACCAAAAAGAGTGAAATTACTTGTAACCAATTTGAAAAAAGTATTAAATTAGAATGAAAAAAAAAATGTTGGGCACAATGGCACAGGCTTGTCATCATAACTACTCAGGAGGCTAATGCAGGAAGATCACAGTTTGAGGCCAGCCCTGGCAACTTAGCCAGACGACCCATGTCCCAAATAAAATAAAATAAAAAGGAATGGGGATGTAGCTCAGTAGGACAGTGCTTGCCTAACACACATAAAACGTTCGGTTAAATTCCAATTTAATTTGGAATTTGGAGTTTGTAATTTGTAAAAAATTTGTAATTTGTTTAAATTACTTTAAACAAATGAAAGAGGAAAACAAGAACTGCTCTGTCAAACAAAAGACACACAGACAAGTTTCAGTGCAAATTTATCTACAATCTCTGACCTGTGTTCTCAATAAATTTTTGATAATTTTTTAGTGTGTGCCTTATCTTTGGTATTGAAAGGAAGTGACAATTCTCAGAGGTGACTGAGCAAGATTTCTGTAAAGCACTTTCTGCTATACTTAAATGCACAGTCTCATTGGTATATCTTCTCACACTCTTGGGCTCTGTGGGTTTTACATTTATTATATAAATCTGATGCCTGAGATATATAATTACATCAAAGTCAAGTGTAGTTTTTTCTTGCTTGGGAGAAAGAAAACCCAAATTGCTTTCAACTCAGTGTAGGGCACTGACCTAATCCTAACCTTAGCCCAAAAATCCAAGTTCATGAATGCAAGAAGAGGTCTGAAACATTTTCCCTATGGTCACATCTTTTACTGAAGCTCTGTATCTGATGCACTAGATGCTGCCAACTAGTATCCTATTGTAACCCAGTAGATCAAGGACATACTGGACAGCAAATATAACCTGTACACTAACCTGTGCTTTAATCATGTTGCTTTGGTTGGGGTTGATGCTGACTGAAATCTATCAAAGGCATGATTTGGTTACCGTTAATGTTACTGGGTTGCTGTTTTCGAAGGGCATTCCCTTTTGTGGAGGAATAAAACAGAATTAATAAAAGCATTATTACTATATAGCCTGAGCAATGAATGAAAAAGAAATTGAGCTAGACTTCATTCTGGCAGTTAATACTGACTCACTAGAAAATATTGAACAAGTTTCCTAAACTTTCTGTGCCTTAGTTTGCCCATTTGTTAAATGTCCTCTCTTTCCCTCAGGGTTATAACAATCATAGGTCCTATATTTTCAAACTGTTCTAAAGGCCCCTCACTCAAATATTTGAGAATACTTTCTCAGTGCTACCTATGGGCCAGATACTGTTCTAGGTACAAAACCAATACATCCTAAAGGTGAATTTATTATCTTCCTTCCCTCAAACCAGATTTTCTCTCTTATAATCCCTCAGTGGTAGCACAAACATCCATATCCCAGGGTAAACACCTGTGGGAATCCTCCTGGAATCTGTTTCTCTCACTTTCAACCATGTGCTTATCAATGACCAAATACCTTCAAATGCATCTTCAGTATTTTTTTTTTCTTTCAGAATTAGAGTTTAAACCCAGGGCCCCACACATGCTAGGTAATTGTTCTACCATTGAGCTACATAGCTTTTCATTTTACATACCTTTTATTTCATTTTACAGTCATTTTTACTTTGAGACTGTCTCACTAAATTTCCCGGGGTTACCCTGAACCTGCCATCTTCCTATCTCAGCCTCCCAAGTAGCTGGGATTACAGGTGTGCTCCACTGTACACAGCTCTGTCACCAATTTTTAAATATATTTATTATCCCTTATAAATATTGTCTCAATAGTTTTGCCTTTGTGATCCCTCTCACCTAAACTCTCTTCCTCTGATTTTACATAGCTGGCTTCCCATCATTCATAACTTAAGTTGAATGTCATTTTTCTAGTGGCATCCTCTTTAACTCACTCTACTCAGCTTCTCTGCAGTCCTATTCTCAATATCATTACCTTCTTAGCACTATTCTACCTGACAGTTTATTTGTACTTTCTTTACTTTTATATTTCTTCATCACTAGAACCTGAGCTCCACAATTGCAGGGACCTTATCTCTCATGTTCACTTCTATTCTAGACACTGGGGACATGACCAACTTTATTATCACACTCTATTATATTCATCTGACAAATATCCAACCCTGGTAAGACTCAATTCCCTAATTCTTCACCACCTGCAGCCAACACACACTATGCTGCCTGGTCTCCTGACCATCAACTTCAAGTGACCCTCACTGCTGCTTGGCAATGGTACCATATTCCTCTCGTGCTTTCACTCTCCATTTTCCTAGACAACTATTTCACATCTTTCTGTCCTCAAACCCCCAACACCCCTCCCACAAAAGCTCACCAGATGCCATTTTTTCTTATTTCATTTAGACAATAGAGTCAGGAGAGATCAGGTGCTGTCACTACAAAATCTGTTTTCATACTGTGCCTTCTACTGTCTAGGCCAAACCCTCTACTTGTGCATTATTAGATCCCACCTCCTCTCACTCAATAACATTACCCTGGTATCAATAGAATATATCTCCACTGGATCATTTCCATCAGCATTCAATATGCTCTAACATCACCATCTTAAAACAAAATAAACTGCCCTTGAACTGGTAGTTACTGCTGCCAATTTTTTGCTTCCTTTTACATCAAAACTCTTCAAAAGGGGTGAGATAGACTGTCTCCACCTTCTTTCCTCTCATTCTCTTTATGTAATCACTCCAGTCAGGCACTGGACTCCTTGCCAAGACCATTGAAAACCATAATGTTGATCAATTTAGTGCTTACTTTCTATTCTATCTTTACTCCACATCTTAACATCATTTGATGCAGACCATCACTCTTGAAACCCTATTTCATTTGGTCTTAGAAGTATTATATTCTTAGTTCTCATACTATTTTACTGATTGATCTTAGTCTCTTAAACTCTCTCCTCTTCTCAATTTCTAAATATGAGTTGACCAAGGATTAGTATTTTTTTCATAGTTCCAGTCATGGTCTTGGGGATATTATAACTTGGCCTTGGGGATATTATAACTTAGCTCCATCCTAAAATTATGACTTCCTTATCTGTGCTTAGTTCTAACCCTTTCCCCTGAACTCTAGAATAGTCTATCCTGTTAACTACACAAAAGCTGTACTTGGATCTGTATTACTGTCTCATTATACTCTGTCCAAAACTGAATTATTTTTTCAACATGAATTCCTTTTGAAAAAACCTTTCAAAACATATATTTTACAAATTTTAATGGACATAATATTGTACATATTTATGGGACATAGCGACGTTTCATTATGTGTATACAATGTGAAATAATCAGATCCAGGTAATTGATTTATCGATCACCTCAAATATTTATCATTATATTGTTAGAAACATTCACTATCCTCTACACTATTTTAAAATATTCAATTATCATCAACCATAAGAACTCCAATGTGCTAGAGAGCATTAGAAGTTATTCCTCCTATCCAGCTGCACCTCTGTGCCCACTAACCATCCTTTCTCCAGTCCCCTCCTCTTCTCACTCTTCCTAGACTCTGGTAATCATTATTCTACTCTTCACTTCTATGATATCAACTTTTTCAGTTTCCACACTTAAGTGAAAATACGCAGTGTTTTTTTGTGCATGACATATTACACTTAACGTCCCACAGGCTCATCCATGTTGCTCTAAATGATAGAATTTCATCCTTTTTGGCTGAAAAATATTCCATTGTATACATGTGCCACATTTTCTTTATTCATTCATTCACAAAAGGGCACCTAGGTTGATTCCATATCTTGGCTATTATAAATACTGCTGTACAAACCATGGAAGTGATATCTCTTTGACATACTGATTTCATTTCCTTTGGATATACACTCAGTAATGGAGTTTCTGGATCATATGGTAGTTCTATTTTTAGCATTTGTTAGTTTTTTTTTGAGGTTCCCCATAGCAAGTTTCATAATGGCTGTACTAATTTACATTCCCACCAGCAATGTATG
Organism: Sciurus vulgaris; assembly: GCF_902686455.1. Taxonomy (NCBI): domain Eukaryota; kingdom Metazoa; phylum Chordata; class Mammalia; order Rodentia; family Sciuridae; genus Sciurus; species Sciurus vulgaris. Next base: position 3,188,986 of record NW_027632820.1, on the reverse strand, counting down.
AGAGTCCTTCTATGTCAGCATACTTGTCAACACAAAAAGGAACTCATCATGTTCCCCAAGCTCTTCATTCTGTCTTCCTCCTTCCATATGGCAACTCCATTATACCACATGCTAATGTCAAATCCTTGAAATCACCTTTTATTCTCCTATTTCTCCCCAATTCTCAATTTGTGAATCTTCTAGGTATTACCTGTTCAATATATCTACTCACCACACCACTATTCCCATGCTGGCCCCCAAATTATCATCTTTTCCCCAGACTATTGCAATATACTCCTAACTGAAATCTCTGCTTCTTCCCTTTAGGCTCATTTCATACAGCATTCAGAGTAAAACTTCTAAATGTTTTATGTGACTTGCACACCTGGAGTCTCTCAGCTAGCCTTTCCCAACTATATTTTAAAAGTCAGACTCAATATATCAATGCTCCACTTAGCTTATATCTAGGACCCCATCTCTGAAATGTTTAAGTTAAAAATAATCAGCATCCTCCTGTTTAATGGCAGGTGGTTGATATCATTGCTTTACCAGCTAGTTAAATATAGTGCATGAGAATCTGGTTGGGAGGAAATAAGTCAAACAGAGAACAGGATGCAAAAAACACTCAGTAGCAGTTTCATAGAAGAGAGGATCTTTCAGAGAAGCAACAAAAGGATATAAATCATAAGGTTTTGAGAAAACACCCAAATAGGGGAGTAAAACAGGAACTTAGGCTGCCTTTGCTAAAAGCCCTGTCTCTTCTTTTGGACTTGCTGATGCCCAATGGGTAACTAAAAGCAAGATAAAGTTTGGCATCTCTGTCTTCATTTAGTGTTTCTCCTTTATTACCTTATTAAACTTTGGGTTGGATTCCTGCTCAACTCTGGATTGACGCCGTCCAGCAGAATCAATTTGGAGTAGGGGACAAAAGAGTAGCGAGGCTCTTGAATTTGGAACAGTTTATTGATAAATCAGGAAGCCTGGGAACTGGAACCTCCAACCTCAAACCTGGGGCCTTGAAACTCTAACACTGGCGCTCAATGAGCGCTGGCTCCTATCCCCTCCAGGAGGTGAAGGGTAGGGCTGAGGCCAATTATGCAAAGATTAGGCGAGGACCTAGCTGCCCAATCATGGTAAAGGTCAAAAAAATGAGCAGGCCCGATCAGCAGCACTCGGGAACACCTGTGCACCTGTTGTGCGTGTGGACTTACTTGGATATGGCCAATGACAAATCACCTGGGTGTGCTTATGTTAATCAACCTCCTCACCTCCAATGTGAACAAAGCAACCTATGGCTGGCTGCCAGGCGTCATACCAGCACAGTCCGCACAGCATAGTCCACAATATCTCCCCCTTTCTTACATGAAATAAAAGGAAGCTGGCAGGGATCGTGTCTGTCTTAGGACCTGGGAAATAACACCCTGTCCTTACCCATCATCAAAGGATACCAAAATAAGGTTGGCCCTTCTGCCTTAGGTTGGTACAGGGTTTTCCCGTGGTTACCATATTTGACTACCAATCCAGCATACTAAGCCATATACTGGGAGATTATTCTGCTTCAAGGGCGGACATGGTCTATTTTATGATCACATTATGATCCTGTTGACTGGCTTTGAGGTGTTTGTAGATATAGAATAGAATCAAAACAAGAGGAATGGAGCCCTTTTGTAGATACTTGTTAATATTGATGGAACCCCTCAAGAGGTGCAGTGTAGTATTGGGTGAAGCATAACAACAACTTGGGTTGCGAGTTGCCCTCATGTTTACCAGTGATCTGGGAATTTGTGCAATGTGCTTTGGATGGTAAGGATTGACACAAAACCACTCTTTACAAGAACTCACACCAGAAGAAGGAAATCAGAGACAATAGGCATATGGCACATTGGCGGTGGATAGAAACAAGTCAAGAAAGAAAAAGGATTTGACAATTTGCAAATGCTTGAGGAACGCTTTTCCTTCTCATTAAGTGTGTTAAAACGTTGGTTATTGTGGAACCACTTCTGTTTTGATATTCAGGTTTTGCCAATTTAGGGTCTTCAAACTGGAATATTCATAGAACTTTTGGGGAAGAAATTTCTGAGATTGTGCTGCACTCTTCATTCAGAGGGTTGGGGATTAGAGTTGCATATGCCAGGATCAACTGTTTTAAATTGTAGGTCGTGGGGTAGGTGCTGTGATGCAGGGACAGCCTTTACTCATGGTTCTTGTGCCAGAAAAAATAGGAATCAGCATACATATATGCGGCTGTCCCTTGGGAGATAGAGAAAAGAGACAGGAATTTGCAAGGGCATTGATGTACTTTCAAGGGAAATTAAGGTTGGTGTTCATGGTTGCATACACAATGAAAGGGTGATAGTTACTTCCTGTATTTGTAGTGTATGATGAGTGTGAATATAGGTCATGGAGTTTGTGGGTTGACCATGAACAATGGCAAGTTTCATAGTGTCTCTTCTCTGAAGTTGTTTTTCGGCCTGAACAACCTCCATCTTTTCTTGCCCCCAAGTCCCCTTAGTGTCCCCTTGTGATTACTCACCTTGGAAGCTTTGCACCATTCCACGTTCAACATGTTGTATGTTGAAACCTGGTGTTATACCCTGTGAAACTGTGGTAATCATGCCATCAGCAGGCTTTTATTTGTTTTGTCGGCTTCTAGTCTGCACCCTCCCAGGGTTGGTTAGGGGAATCCTGGCAATATCCCACAGGCCTTTGGGGCAGAGGGGCATTTTTCTGGTGAAGAAGACAAACCATTGTGTGAACAGAAATTGGCAAGACATTTCTGCACCTTGAGGAGATTTGATGCGCCCCTGGAGAAATCCCAGCAGGTAAGTATCTGGATACAGCCTAGCCTTAATGCAGCAGCCAATGAGAAGAGGCCTGGCAGTTGGAGTAAGCACACAACAACTCACCTTGTTTGTTTTGTTCGTCTTGTTCTCTGTCCAACAGGCTGAGTGCATAATTCCTTCCTCTCTTCATGAGCCTCCAGAGGAGGCACACACCCTCACAGGGAACACGCGTATCCCATGTAACAGTTGTCTCCATTCCAGACTTTGCAGATTAGGAGGGGAAACCCAAGAGATGGAATGTGATGTGTCCCAATTCAAGGATCACTTAAGCCACAGCGCTGCACTTCATGCTCTACTGAGCTGAGCTTTCACCAGCCTTCACTCTGTGTGGCTGCTAGTCCTCTAGGCTTGTTTCCTGACTCTGAAGAAGACCCGGGTTTTCCCAGTTCTGAAAGAGTGTGGTCAGAGGGCAAATCCACTGGTGCCAGTGCTAATCTTGTTGAGCTATGTCCACTCAGTCACCACTGGGTCCCAACATCTTCCACTGAAACCTGTGGGGGCTTATACCCTGCAGCAGGAGGCAGGAGAGCAGGCTCTCCCCATGAATGGTGCAGGCAATGGAGCACAGCTCCACCTAGCATGCCCGGGCGGAAGTGTAGGATGTCAGGCTTCAGTGGGAACCCTTGTGTTGCTTGGGCATGGAGGGATTTATTGTCCTCCGGGCTGCATGGAGCTAACAGCCTGCTTTCTCTTTGACCAGGCAACCGGAATTGTATTACTTCTTTAAAAACGCAGGACCCTGGCAGCCCCTCCCTTCTTCTATCCTCTTATCTTCCCAGCTGAGCAAGTACTCCTCTTGAACGTTGGCCTGAAGCAGAGAGGAGAAGAATGATCTCTGGTGGCCTTGGGAACCGTGATGCCACTGTGTTCTCAGGCCACTCCACTGTGACCTCAGGGGAATCTGGAATGCAGGCCATGTCACAGGAGCCACTCCTCAATGTTCATGTTGCCCAAAGCTTCACAAACCTTCTGGGGAGTGCAAACAAGTGCCTTCTCTGACCACAGCATAGAAGCACAGGGCCATTTACTAGGTAGCAGCCCAATGCCTGCTCCCTCCCCTTTGATTAGGGGAGGTCTCCCATGAGTGGTTCTCATGCCACAGGAGAACTGGTAAGCAATTGATGCATTTTTCTGAGTGGAATTGAATGCACCTGAATGAATGAAGGATCAAAGTTATAATGTTTAGCACCTTATCTCTCTGTAAAGGATCTTGAGAGGAATAACAGAAAAAATTCTGAACAGAAGGTTGAATTTGGATGAGGAATGTTTTCTTTTTGACACCATGTTTCGCTTCTGATTCCCCAGACCACATGAGACATCACCACATGCCTTTGCCTGTTTGATTCCTCAACAGCATCTGGCTAAATTACTGAAGCAGTCCCTCACTGATGGAAACAGGCATAAAGCATTAGGAGAAACTTCCTATGCTTCACCCATTATGGAGAGGATGTGCAACATCCATCACCTGAACTGGCTTGTCCATTATGCACAGCACTTTGCAGTTTAGAATTTAAAAAAACAAAAATGACAAAAGAAAATATAAGAAAAATATAGAATCCAGGAAAGTGTCAGTAGAATGTGAATATAATGGTTAGGTATGCATGTGTGAAGGATCCTCAAATCTACATTCATAGTCACCAATTAAGCATATTGTCAATCTCAAATAGTACTGCCTCTGACCCTGCCGCTGGCTTCCTTGGATCCCTGATAAAAATTTTCTCCTCAGGCACGAGCGACATCTGTTTTCCTCCTTATGTGATGAGGGAAAAACTCTTTCCCTCAGGACACACCACTAGCCCTCGGTATTGACATACAAAAAAGATTCTTGCTGGATTGTTGTGAACAAGAGAATTGAGAATTTTTAGGCAATGTTTGACTTGGTCATGATTGCTTGCCTGCATGCATTTTCACAAAGTAGGACTGTAGGTGATCAAGTGTTGTAACTCAGAGGCCATTCCTGTGCTGGTGATATAACGTAGGATATCACATAGAGTGCTTGCCTCTCAAGTTCAGTTTCCAGTCCCCAGTACTGTTGGATTGCGGAAATTCCAAACAAACTAAAGAAACCAATTCAGAATCCTCTCCTGCTTTCTTTTCTTTTCTCTTCTCCTCTCCTCACAAAATGAATTAACACTGAAAAACAGCAACACTTTCACATGCAACCCATTTCCACTGACACCTTTCAGTTTGCAAATGTGCTCCCAGGGAGCCGTGATGCCCACTCACCTGCATTTCTACAGAACACTACTTCCACGACCTCACTCTACTCTCCTTAGCACAGTGATCTCGGGTCTCTCATGAGGATTCTTATGTGAATAATACTTCACAACCTTCTTCCACTGTGCATTGTTCACCAGGTTTCGGAGGCAGGAAATTCAAAATGATAGCCACACTTGTACCTGGAACTATTCAGGATACTTGGAAACACTTCCATTCTCTCTGACAATGAAGGGGAACTTCCACAACTGAGCACTTTCCACGTGAACCTCAATGTCAACTGGGAAACCAAGAGGTGAACACAAAAGACCGCCGCTCTTGTCCCTGCACGTTCTCTGACAGTCTGCTTTGCAGTCGCTTGCATGTGACTTCTTGATGAATAAATTTAGGATTTGGGGCTGAGTCAAAGTTAGCCTCTATGGAGTGCATCTGGAGTGTTACGGGGGCTTCACAACCCACTCAACCAATATCATTGGAGCTCCAGTGTTAAGAGGAATGGAGCCCTTTTTTAGATACTTGTTAATATTGATGGAACGCCTCAGAGGTTCAAGTGTAGTACTGGGTGAAGCATAACAACAATTCGGGTTGTGAGTTGCCTCCATGTTTATCAGGAATCTGGGAATTCATGCATTGTGCTTTGGATGGTAAGAATTGACATAAAACCACTGTTTGGAAGAACTCACACTGGAAAAAGAAATCAGAGACAGTAGGCATATGGCAAGTTGTCTGTGGATAGAAACAAGCTAAGAAAGAAAATGGATTTGACAATTTGCAAATTCTTGAGGAACGCTTTCCCTTCTAAAAAGTGGATTAAAATGTAGGTTATTATGGAACCACTTCTGTTTTGATATTCAGGTTTTTCCAACTTTGGGTCGTCAAACTGGAATATGCATAGACCTGTTGGGGATGAAATTTCTGAGATTGTGGTGCACTCTTTATTCAGAGGGCTGGGGATTAGAGTTGCATATGCCAGGATCAGCTGTTTTAATTTGTAGGTCATGGGGTAGGTACTGTGATAGTGGGACAACCTTTGCTCATGGTTCTTGTGCCAGAAAAAATAGGAATCGGCATACATATATGTGGCTGTCCCTTGGGAGCTACAGAAAAGACAAAGGAGATTCCCAGGGCATTGATGTACTTTCAAGGGAAATTAGGATCGGTGTTCATGGTTGCATACACAATGAAAGGACGATAACTACTTCCTGTATTTGTAGTGTATGATGAGTGTGAATATAGGTCGTGGAGTTTGTGGGTTGACCATGAACAATGGCGAGTTTCACAGTGTCTCTTCTCTGAAGTTGTTTTCCTGCCTGAACAACCTCCATCTTTTCTTGCCCCCCAAGCCCCCTTAGTGTCCCCTTGTGATTACTCACCTTGGAAGCTTTGCACCATTCCACGTTCAGCATGTTGTATGTTGAAACCTGGTGTTATACCCTGTGAAACAGTGGTAATCATGCCATCAGCAGGCTGTTATTTGTTTTGTCGATTTCTAGTCTGCACCTTCCCAGGGCTGGTTAGTGGAATCCTGGCAATATCCCACAGGCCGTTGGGGCTGAGGGGCATTTTTCTGGTGAAGAAGACAAACCATTGTGTGAACAGAAATTGGCAAGACATTTCTGCACCTTGAGGAGATTTGATGAACCCTTGGAGAAATTCCAGGAGGTAAGAATCTGGATACAGCCTAGTCTTAATGTAGCAGCCAAGGAGGAGGGGCCTGGCAGTTGGAGTAAGCACACAACAACTCACCTTGCTTGTTTTGTTCGTCTTGTCCTCTGTCCAACAGGCTGAGTGCATGATTCCTTCCTCTCTTCATGAGCCACCAGAGGAGGCACACACCTTCACAGGAAACATGCACATCCCAACTAACAGCTGTCTCCTTTCCAGACTTTGTAGATTAGGAGGAGAAACACGAGAGATGGAATGTGATGTGTCCCAATTCAAGGATCACTTAAGCCACAGCGCTGCACTTCATGCTCTACTGAGCTGAGCGTTCACCAGCATTCATTCTGTGTGACTGATAGTCCCCTAGGCTAGCTTCCTGACTCTGAAGAAGACCCGGGTTTTCCCAGCCCTGAAAGACGGTGGTCAGAGGGGAAATGCACTGGTGACGGAGCTTATCTTGTTGAGCTATGTGCACTCAGTCACCGCTCAGTCCCAGCCTGTTCCACTGGAACATATGTGGGCTTATAGCCTGCAGCAGGAGGCAGGTGAGCAGGCTTTTCTTATGAATCGTGCAGGCAATGGAGCACAGCTGCACCTAGCATGCTGGGTGGATGTGCGTGATGTGAGGCTTCAGTGAGAACCCTTGTCTTGCTTAAGCATGGAGGGATTTATTGCCCTCGGTGCTGCATACCGCTTTCAGCCTGCTTTCCCTTTGACCAGGTAACCAGAATTGTATTATTTCTTTAAAAATGCAGGACCCTGACAGCCCCTCCCTTCTTCTATCCTCTTACCCTCGCAGCTGAGCGGGTGCTCCTCTTGAATGTTGGCTTGAAGCAGAGAGAAGCATAATGATCTCTGGTTGCCATGGGAATCGTTTTGCCACTGTGTTCTCAGGTTGCTCCTCTGTGACCTCAGAGGGAATCTGGAGTGCAGGCCATGTCACAGGAGCCACTCCTCAATGTTCATGTTGCCCATAGCTTCACAAACCCTCTGGGGAGTGCAAACAAGTGCCTTCTTCACCAGAGTATAGAAGCACAGGGCCATTGACAACCTAGCAGCCCAGTGCCTGCTCCCTCCCTTTGATTAGAGGAGGTCTCCCATGAATGGTTCTCATGCCACAGGAGAACTGGTAAGCAATTGATGCATTTTTCTGAGTGGAATTGAATGCACCTGAATAAAAGAAGGATCAAAGATATAACTTTCAGCCACTTATCTCTGTAAAGGATCTTGAGAGGAATAACTGAATTCATTCTGAACAGAAGGTTGAATTTGGATGAGGAATGTTTTCTTTTTGACACCATGTTTTGCTTCTGGTTCTCCAGACCACATGAGGAAACACCACATGCCTTTGCCTGTTTGTATCCTCACAGCTTCTGGCTAAATTACTGAAGCACTTCCTCACTGATGGAAACAGGCATAAAGCATTAGGAGAAACTTCCTATTCTTCACCCTTTACTGAGAGAATGTGCAAGATCCATCACCTGAACTAGCTTGTCCATTATGCACAGCACTTTGCAGTTTAGAATTTAAAAAACAAAAATGACAAAAGAAAAAATAAGAAAAAAATAGAATCCAGGAGATTGTCAGTATATTGCGAATACAATGGCTAGGTATGCATGTGTGAAGGATCCTCAAATCTATATTCATAGTCAACAATTGAGCATATTGTCAATCTCAAATAGTACTGCCTCTGCTCCTGCCGCTGGCTTCCTTGGATCCCTGATAAAAATTTTCTCCTCAGGCACGAGCAACATCGGTTTTCCACCTTATGTGATGAGGGAAAAACTGTTTCCCTCAGGACACACCACTAGCCTTGGGTATTGACATGCAAAAATTTTGTTGCTGGATTGTTATGAACAAGAGAATTATGAAATTTTAGGCATTGTTTGGCTTGGTCATGATTGCTTGCTTGCATGCATTTTCACAATGTAGGACTGTAAGCGATCAAGTGTTGTAACTCAGAGGCCCTTCCTGTGCTGGTGATATAGCCCATCACATAGAGTGCTTGCCTCTCAAGTTCAGGTTCCAGTCCCCAGCACTGTTGAATTGCGGAAATTGCAAACAATCTAAAGAAACCAATTCAGAATCCTCTCCTGCTTTCTTTTCTCTTCTATTCTCTTCACCTCACAAAATGAATCAACACTGGAAAACAGTAACACTTTCACATGCAACCCATTTCCACTGACACCTTTCAGTTTGCAAATGTGCTCCCAGGGAGCCGTGATGCCCACTCACCTGCATTTCTACAGAACACTACTTCCACGACCTCACTCTACTCTCCTTAGCACAGTGATCTCAGGTCTCTCATGAGGATGCTTAATGAGAATAATTTTTCACAACCTTCTTCCTCTGTGCATTGTACACCAGGTTACGGTGGCAGGAAATTGAAAATGACAGCCGCACTTGTACCTGCAACTCTCCAGACTTCTTGGAAACACTCCCATTCTCTCTGACAATGAAGGAGAACTTCCACAACTGAGCACTTTCCACGTGAACCTCAATGTCAACTGGGAAACCAAGAGGTGAACACAAAAGACCGCCGCTCTTGTCCCTGCACTTTCTCTGACAGTCTGCTTTGCAGTCACTTGCATGTGACCTCTTGATGAATAAAGTTAGGATTTGGGGCTGAATTGATGTTAGCCTCTATGGTGTGCATCAGGAGGGTCACAACCTACTCAACCAATATCATTGGATCTCCAGTGTCAAGAGGAATGGAGCCCTTTTTTAGATACTTGATAATATTGATGGAACCCCTCAAGAGGTGCAAGTGTAGTACTGGGTGAAGTATATCAAAAACTCAGGTTGTGAGTTGCCTTCATGTTTACCGGGGATCTGGGTATTCGTGCGTTGTGCTTTGGATGGTAAGGATTGACAGAAACCACTCGTTGCAAGAACTCACACCGGAGGAAGGAAATTAGAGACATTAGGCATATGGCACGTTGGCGGTGGGTAGAAACAAGCCAAGAAAGAAAATGATTTGACAATTTGCAAATGCTTGAGGAATGCTTTTCCTTCTCATTAAGTGTATTAAAATGTTGGTTATTATGGAACCACTTCTGTTTTGATATTCAGGTTTTGCCAACTTAGGGTCTTCAAACTGGAATATGTGTAGATCTTTTGGGGATGAAATTTCTGAAATTGTGGTGCACTCTTCATTCAGAGGGCTGGTGATTAGAGTTGCATATGCCAGGATCAACTGTTTTAAATTGTAGGTCGTGGGGTAGGTGCTGTGATGCTGGGACAGCCTTTGCTCATGGTTCTTCTGCCAGAAAAAATAGGAATCGGCATACATATATGTGGCTGTCCCTTGGGAGCTACAGAAAAGAGACAGGAATTTGCAAGGTCATTGATGTACTTTCAAGGGAAATTAGGATCGGTGTCTATGATTGCATGAACAATGAAAGGGTGATAACTACTTCCTGTATATGAAGTGTATGATGATTGTGAATATAGGTCGTGGAGTTTGTGGGTTGACCATGAACAATGACGAGTTTCACAGTGTCTCTTCTCTGAAGTTGTTTTCCTGCCTGAACAACCTCCATCTTTTCTTGCCCCCAAGCCCCCTTAGTGCCCCCTTGTGATTACTCACCTTGGAAGCTTTGCACCATTCCACGTTCAGCATGTTGTATGTTGAAACCTGGTGTTATACCCTGTGAAACTGTGGTAATCATGCCATCAGCAGGCTGTTATTTGTTTTGTTGGTTTCTAGTCTGCACCTTCCCAGGGCTGGTTAGTGGAATCCTGGCAATATCCCACAGGCCGTTGGGGCTGAGGGGCATTTTTCTGGTGAAGAAGACAAACCATTGTGTGAACAGAAATTGGCAAGACATTTCTACACCTTGAGGAGATTTGATGAACCCTTGGAAATATTCCAGCAGGTAAGAATCTGGATACAGCCTAGTCTTAATGTAGCAGCCAAGGAGGAGGGGCCTGGCAGTTGGAGTAAGCACACAACAACTCACCTTGCTTGTTTTGTTCGTCTTGTCCTCTGTCCAACAGGCTGAGTGCATGATTCCTTCCTCTCTTCATGAGCCACCAAAGGAGGCACACACCTTCACAGGGAACTGCACATCCCAACTAATAGCAATTGAGCTAATTGTAAAGTCAACAAAAAAGGAAAACCAAGAAACATTAAAAACTAAAAATAAGCCAAACTTACCAGAAATACAAATTGTATCTCAAAAATAACCCTTGAATGTCAATGGCCTAAGGTCATCAATCAAAAGCTATAGACTGACAGACTGGAATAATGAGAAAGATCCAACAATATGCTGGCTTCAACAGACTCATCTCATTGAAAAAGACATCCACATACTAAAGTTGAATGGATGGAAAAAAACATACCATGCACATGGACTAGGCAATAGTGGGGGTTACTCAGGTAACCAATCAATATTAATCAGTCAATGTTAATCAATCAATGTTAATCAATTAATGTTAATCAAGTCAATGTTAATCAGAAGGGATGAAGAATATATCTTACTGCTGGGAACTATCATTCAGGAAGACATAACAATTGTAAATATTTATGTTCCAAATAAGAACACAACTATGTACATCAAAGACTACAATACAATAATTCTGGGTGAGTTCAACACACTGCTACCACCACTGGATAGATATTACAAACAAAAACTTAACAAAGAAACTATACAACTCAATAACACAATAACTTAACGTAACACACACATATAGAGTATTTTAATTGTCAATAAGCAAATACATTTTATTCTCAGCAGCATATAGATTCTTCTCTAAAATAGAACATATATTATGCCACAAAGCAGCCCTTAGTAAATCCAAAAAATAGAAATACTACCTTGTGATCCTTTAGATCAAAATTGAATGAAATTAGAAATCAATGACAAAATAAAAAACAGAAACTACCCCAACACCTTGAGACTAAATAATATGCTACTTAATGAAGCATGGATAACAGAAAATATGAAGGAGGAGATAAAAAAATATTAGGAGTAAATGAGAATGTCAGTACAACATAACAAAATCTCTGGGACACAATTAAAGCAGTACTCAAAGGAAAATTTATTGCATGCATTACATTAAAGGAAAGATTAAAAACTCAAAAACTAAATAACCTAACTGTACATCTCAAAGCCCTAGATAAAGAAGAGCACAATATCAAAAGTAGTAGAAGACAGGAAATAATTAAAATCAGAGCTGAAAACAATGAAATTGAAACCAAAGGAACAATTCAAAAAATTGACAAAACAAAAATTAGGTTCTTTGAAAAAGTAAACAAAATAGATAAACACTTAGCCACAGTAATGAAGACAAGGAGTTAGAAAATTTAAATTACAAAATTCATGATGAAAATGAAATATCTCAAAAAACACCATTGAAATATATAACATAATTAGAAGCTACTTAGAAGATCTATACTCCAACAAAATAGAAAATTTCAAAGACATCAAAAATTTCTAGAGACATATGATCCTCCCATATTGAATAAAGAGGACATACACAATTTAAACAGTTCAATTTTAAGGAATGAAATGGAAGAAGACATCAAAAACTCACAAACCAAGAAAATCCTGGAATCAGATTTTCAGCTGAGTTCTACAAGACCTTCAAAGAAGAACTTATACCAATACTCCTAAAAGTATTCCATGAAATATAGAGGAAACTCTTCCAAATTCATTCTATGAAGCCAGTATCACCCTGATACCAAAACCAGAAAAACATGCATCAAGGAAAGAAAATTCTAGGCCAATGTCCCTGGTGAATATAGATACAAAAATTCTTTAAAAAATTCTGAAAAATTTCATAAAAACTTATTAAGAAGATAATGCACCACCATTATGTTGGGTTCATCCCAGGGATGAAAAGTTGTTTCAACACCTGGAAATC
>NW_027632820.1:1047286-1254213 GCF_902686455.1 Sciurus vulgaris | reverse complement strand
AATGTGTTAGAAAATCATTGGCTTTGTCTGGTTTTTCTGCATAGAATTTCAGGGACTCAGACCCACAGAGGATCTAGAAAGTACCTAAAATGGGTTCCTCTGGTGCTGAAGAAATAGGTCATTTTGTAGAGCACTTGCCTAAGATACTCAAGGACTGCAGTTTGAATCCCATGCCACTCAGGGAAAAAGAAATAAAAAATTAAAAAGCTCTTCTGAATATGCCAACGCTCCCTGCTCTTGACTTTTTCTCCTCTTTTCATCAACTGAATCTGCACAGTTGAAAAAGTACCAGTTGGATATGCAAGCATTTTCCAATCAGACTTTCATCATGTCGCTGTGGTAAAAGTTAGCAGTGCTTCCCCAGTCACCTGCATTGCTTAAGAGGAGGTGTTCTTGGAGATGAGTCAACTCTCTGGAACTGATAGGTTAGATTGTTCTCATGAGTATGCTTATGGGTGTATATCATCAGCAAGTTCTTGAAGAAGACAATGCTCACCAGGTTGCAATGGCAGGAATCAACTACTCAGTTGTTAAGATCCAGTACATCTGTGCTATAGTGTTTTTGTTTTGGTCATACACAAAACCTTTATACATGTTCTTGCTTTGGCAGCACATATACTAAAATTGGAATGTTACAGATAATAGCATGGCCCTGTGCAAGATTGACACACAAATTCATGAAGCATTCCATAGTTTTAATCAGTTAATAAAAATATGAAGATGCATGCTTTTTATCTTCACTTTCCCAAAGCATTAAAATAAAGATATTTCTCAAAAGCAAATCCACCACCAAAAATGTATACAATTCTGGGATTTTATAAATAAAAGCCTGAGATATTACTTCAACCACTGAATCAAATTACTACTTATCCCAAATTATTAAGATCCATTATTTGACTCTCTCTGTGTTTGTGTGTGTGTGTGTGTGTGTGTGTGTGTGTGTGTGTGTGTGTGTTTTGTTGCATGTGCTGAGGGCCACACCTCAGTTCTTGCACCTGGTAAGAAAGCATTCTACAACTGAGCTCTACCTTCAACCCCAAGACCATTTTTAAGTAATTCAAAAACTGCTAACATAAACAATTTTTGCCAGCTATTTGGAGAACTAAAGGAAAAACATACCAGTTATCAATTCTGTCTTTATAAGCATTCATATGAGAAAGATATTGAATTACCTGGTTTTCTCTAATGGTAGCAATGTGAGAAAATTCCATTAAAAAATTAACAGTGACTTTGGTGTAGAAGAAAATGAAAAGGAAACTACTTCCCTGAAATTTTAAATCCTTCCTAATTACAACGATACTAACAACAAACACTCACTTGGTTCTTAAAAGAAGCCAGGATAGAATAAACAAACCACTTTCAGTATCTTTTTTTAAAATTTAAAATTTTTGTGCTCTGTAACTGAGTTGCTAAGGAGTACACATAGAGGGACTATAATTACTTCTGTTTTCCAAAGTGTATATAGTGAATTTTAAGATAAAGGGGAAAGTAAGGATGGTATTCATTATTGGCCATAAACCACTGGATTTCCTCTTAACCCATCTTCTGAATGTCCTCATGATATGCACAGAAATAGGCAGCAAGTTTTGTCATAAGAGAACAAGGATAGCAGCATGTATTTGACAGGTCTTTCTGATCTCAGGTCTTCTGTAATTCATTTGATGAAAACTTAGCCATCAGAACAAAGAAACAGAACAACTTTGGACTTCAGACACTATTTATCCATTCATTAGGCTGTTATAGGAAGAGCCCCAACGGTCCCCAAGAATCAAAGTAGCAATGGATGAGAGTTTGTCAATCTAACATGGCCTATTGGGCAAGAAGGGCCCAGCACTGAGGAGAATTTATAAGGTTCTGGGTGATTGATAGTAACCAGTGGCAGAAAAGGCTGTCCTCGTGAATTCCCCAAGCTTGTAGAGGAGTACATTAGTTTTGGTTAAAACATGCTGCTTAGAGGGAAACAGAGGAAATATAAGAGGACCTCTGTTTTGTAAATATTGGGATGAGAGGAAATAGATGAAGACCTCTGTTTTGTAAATATTTGGGGAAATAGAACATGTAAGTAAAATGCTGGTTTTAACCCAGTGAGAATGTCTGATGACCACCATGTGCAATTCTGGCAATATAGCCATTTCCAAGTTGATGTTTTGAGAACTGACTTTCCTTGTGTTTTTGCAGGTACAAAGGGGTCAGTATGGAGTTCAAAGGATATAACGTTTGCCTGGTGACTGGGAAAACATGGCCATTGAGACCCAGCATGGCCCAGAAAAGCATGAAGTAACTGACTGAGTGCTGGTGAGTACCAAGAACTGGTAAGAATTTTGTTCTTAGGATTACATACACACACACCTGGCAAAGGTACCCAGTGTCCTGCCAGCCTGAAAGTATTTCCTCTTTCACATCTCTTGGAACAGCCTGACCAAAAAGTCAGTGGTCCCATTCAAAGGGAACTAAAGGAAGTGTTGAAGTTGGATGTTTTAGAAACAATCAATGAATTAATGAGAACTCGATTTTTTTCCTAAAATTTGAAAGCAAAATTCTCATGGTAAACTAAATGACCCAAGCCTTATTTTGGCTAATGATTAATAAATATTTTATTTGACCTTTGATAATTATATATTACTCAGAAAATATCACCTATCAAGATTTCCCTCAAACTGGCTATCCAGTTTTTTGCTTCAACAATATTTCAAAAGTTGACCAAAAGGGCTGGGGTTGTAGCTCAGTGGTAGAGCACTTGCCTAGCTTGTTGTCAGATGCTGGGTTTTGATCCTCAGCACCACATAAAATAAGTAAATAAAAAAAGATATTGAGTCCATATAAAAAATTTAATTAAAAAAGTTGCTCGTGACATTTCCTCAGAGTATGAATCCTCTCAATAGACAGTAAGTTTCCCAGTACAGGATTTGCACTATTTCTAGCAGTGTCTTTGCTACAAATCCCTTGGTCACCTTAGGAAATTTCAATGTCATGGAAACTACTAGGAAAAAAAAAAAAAAAAAAAACAGACTACCAGAGGAAATAAAGATGCTTTGTTCCTCCACAGGTATCTCCCCTAAGTAAGAAACATGATGGAAAAGATGAGTGCCATGCATCTGATTCCCAAGGACAAGCTTCTGATTTAGAAAAAATTACAGTGGTTGATGCTTTACATGAAATACCAGTGAAAAAAGGTAGGTAATCGATCTCACAGCCACTCAAAAGAATGACTAGTGCTTTTGCTTAATAAACAGAACCGAGCATCAAAAAATCAAACACAACTATTAATAAAAGTTCAGTAAAGTCAGGAATCCCCAAGAAAATTAAGTATGCCATTAAAATGTAGGAAAGGAGTATTTGGATGGCTGACAAAGGTCAATATTATGACTTAGAGGCTTTTAATTTATGTTTTATGTAGAGTCAAAACTCAAACCTGACTGTAATGGCTTCTGTTTCGCATAAATTTTTCTACCTATGTGGCATTTTTGAATGAGAGCTGGACCACAAAAGAAAATTCCCTAGTCTTGCTGGACCTCATCTTGGTGTTTGCGAGATGTCCTCTTATAGGCCTATAATAAGGTCCTCTTTTTTTTTTATCTGCAGTGCTGGGGATCAAACCCAGGGCCTTAGTGCTTGCAAGATAAGCCTTCTACCAACTGAGCTATCTCCCTAGCCCTTAATGTCCTCTTTTGTACATAGGCCAATACAGCATAACTACCATCCATATCTAACATTGTATAGCTAAAATTCCTCATAGGACTTCAGCATTTCATTTACACTATTACGCATTTATCCTTTATCCCAATGTTTTCATTGTGCTTCTTTAAATAGATGGGGTCTTGCTATGTTGCGTAGGCTGACCTTGAACACCAGGGTTCAAAAAACCCTCCTGCTGCAGCCTCCAAAGTAGCTGGGACTGAGTCCAAGTACACATCACTATGCACTACCCTTTATTCCTGAATTTTAGCATCTTTATTTATCTGTAACACTGAACTAATTGCTAATCAGAAAGTCAACCATGTCCATATATGTAACTAATTGTTATCTTTTTAAACAGGTGAAGAGGCTGAACTATAAAACTAAAAAAAAAAAAAATACTACTCAACAATAGCTAAAAGTAGTCACAGATAACTACAACCTTGTTCTTGCCTAGTAACAAGTTTCTGTAATCCAATCCACTAATGCTTTAGTTATATTCACTTGTTTTAACACAGAGAAATACCAATTAAATAAAACACATCAAGACTATCTAGAAGACTTTATTGTCTACTTACAGAAGAAAAGCATGCATATTATTAAACTAAACAAATAAAATGTTTTCTATCACAACTCAATATATTGTCATTCTGTTAAAGCTATATCATAGAAATAAGACAGGTATTTTGTTATTTTTCCTGGTACTATGGATAAAAGCCAGGGGTACTCCACCATTTAGCTATATCCCCAGTTATTTTTG
The DNA here is from genome assembly GCF_902686455.1 of Sciurus vulgaris. Classification (NCBI taxonomy): domain Eukaryota; kingdom Metazoa; phylum Chordata; class Mammalia; order Rodentia; family Sciuridae; genus Sciurus; species Sciurus vulgaris. The sequence goes on along the minus strand of NW_027632820.1, from coordinate 1,249,778 downwards.
TTCATTAATTTATTTATTGAGTCTTGCTAAATTGTTGAGACTGACCTTTAGCTTTCCATTCTCCTGCCTCAGCCTCCCACATTGCTGGGATTGTGGTCCTGTACCTCTGTGCCCAGCAAGACATGGACATTGACAGGAATCTGGTTGAGAATCCTTTTAAGATCTAAACACTCTTCATTTGAGGTGCAATGCTCATAGATATAAGTTCCTGGAACAACAGCTTGCATGCATAAGGCATTCACACCAAAGAAATCTGAAAATAAAAAATAAATATTAATTAGTAGGACTGTATGTAGTGTCCCCACTTCTCTCACCTCAGAAAAAGGTAAGGATTTGATACTACAGATGACAAGTGAACAAGCAGCACTGAAGTGTTCACCTCTCCTGCCACCATGCTTCAGGGTACTTCTTTCCCCTAACGAGGCTCTGAGATGTTTTATAGTCTTTTTTTTTTTTTTTGCCAGACACAATTTGTATTCACCCTCCTCAAAAGATTTAAGAAAAACTTGTTTAAAATTCCTGTGCAAGGAAGTCCTTATTATTTCAAAACCATAAAAAGCCTGGATAAATTATCAAACTTCCACTGACTTGGAAAAATCATTTTTTTTCCTTTTGTAAAACTAGGCATCTCACAGATGTTATGTTACCAAAATTAGGAAAAGGTCAACCTGTTCCACCATACTCAGTCTGCCTGGATCAATAGCCCAACATGATTATATCTTAAAAAATGATCAAGTCTATACACACCTGGGTTTTATTGTGACAACCCCTGCATTCACATGTATGGGTCCTGGTGTTAGCAATTGCCATTATTCCACAGAGATTGCAAACATGTACCTAATATGGATCTGATGCCTCAAACTTTCTCTTACAAACTGGACTGTTCCATGGGCAATCTGATAATCTTGTTCGATTTCTTCAATGCAGGCCATCATCACTATTGAGGGGAAAATATCAGATTATTTTGTACTTAATTTTTTATTATAAACACCACCATTACTAACAGCAAAGTTTAAGGATAATATTAGTAAAGAAAGAGACTCCAGCCTTAATTTATATACCCTAGTTTTATGGTTATATGTGGCATCCCCAAAAAGTTCATGTGTGAGACAATACAAGAAGGTTCAGAGAAGAAACAATTAGATTGTAGAAATCTTAACCCAATCAGTGAATTAATCCCCTAATAGCAGTTATTGGACTGGTAACTGAAGTGGTGGGGTGTAGCTGGAGGAGGTGGGAATTGGGGGTATGGCTTTTGGGTATATATTTGTATCTGGCAGGAGGAATCTCTCTACTACCTGCTCACCAAGTAAGCTGCTTCCCCTCTGCTACACTCTTCTTCCATGATATACTGCCTCACATTGAGCCCCCAAGGAATGGAGATGGCCTTCTAAGGAATAAGACCTTTGAAACTGTGAGTACTCAAATAAACTTTTCCTCCTCTATAATTGTTCTGGTCAGATTTTATTTACAGCAGCAAAAACAGCTGACTAAAACACCTAGGATTTTCTCTGCTGGTAGGAAAGAGAGAAGCCTAACAACCATTTGATGTTCATTAGAATGTACCCAATTTTTTTTCTATGAATGCTATAGTCATAGTTGACACCCTCACCTGAGATACTTCAGCTCTGGCTTGATGAGCTTTCTTTTGGTCACCCCAGTTTCCAGCAGCTAAAGACTATTTTAAGCCAAGAGATATTATTCTTGTTTTAATTGCCAACTCCAAGTTAAAGTCCTTTCCTCGATCAATAAACTTCTGTGCATAGATTTCCACTTCCTTCAGCAAATTCTTAAACATACTGACAAAATGGTATTGCTTTAAATGTGTTAGTATCTACAAAACTCATTCTTAAGAAGGACAATATTGCCCACAAGGGGTTGAAAATTGTTGTGGCAGGGCACAAAACCAAACCAAAACAAAACAAAAACACGCACATACATATATATAGTATATACACCTATGTGGCGATTAAGAAAATGTGTCAAAAGAATCTCAGTAGGACAATAACAAAAAAATCTGAAAAATACTAATTTATAACAAACTGACAAAACCTGTTCAAAATACTAATGTTAATCATTTTTTTATAATGCCTATGTGTTTTGCTGTTAAAAATAATTTTTCTGAAAGTTCTCTATAGAAAATATGGAAAATATAGAAACATAAAGAATAAAATTTAAGGCCAAATTACACTGTTATATTGTGTTCATAAAGGAATATGTAACAACAAATATCATTAGGTACAACTATAATGCACCAACAAAAAATATAGGGAGGGCTGGTGTTGTGGCTCAGTGGCGGAGTGCTTGCCTAGTCCATGTGAGGCATTGGGTTGTATGCTCAGCATCACATAAGAAAATACATAAGTTATTGTGTTCATCCACCACTAAATATATTTTTTTAAACATGGGGGAAAGGGTGTCAGTTCTGCTTTTTTAGGTCCAGCTCTGTGGTACAAGCCCTTCCCCATGGCTGACCATGAGGAGTTTTATGTTTCTTCGCCTCCCCCACTGCCTCTCTCCTCTCCTTCTTCAGATGTTTCATCAGCATCCTCCCCCAGTGTCCCAGTGAGTTTGGGCTGGCCAATTTCAAGCAGAAGCAGCTACCGAACTGTGGACCCACTGGGGGAAGTGGAGCTGTAGATCAGAGATGCAGCATTTTCTCTAACCAAACTTCTTAAAGCCACATCTGCAGGACCAGCTCAAGTGGAAGAGCTTGCCCTCAAATGTACAGAAAATGCACGTTTCCTTAAAAACTTGGCAGGACCTCTTGAAAGAAGGCTATGATTCTTTAAAACCTAACAACTGATTTGGCCTTACTTGGACAGTGTAACATCCTTCTTAACATACATTTTTTGCACATGTATTGCAAAATAGGATGATTACTTCAGCAGTTTGGTATACTCAGAATGAATATTTTCTGGATTTTATGAAAGAAGAATACTGATATTTTTGATGCAGACCAGTATTCATTTATTCTTAAATACTTTCTGTCCTCTAAACTTCTGTAGAATCCTTTATGGAAGCTAATTCCATCAGTAGATAATTAATGTTAATAGTGCTACCAGTAGCATACTACACAGATCAAGATGCAAGAATGGTAGAATTTGAAGTTGAGCTTCATTTTATGGTCCAAAGTAGTTAACTAAGGTTGCCTATGCTGGATCCAACTCCATTAGGGTAAATTCTCCAAAACCTATAATTGAGTCTTGTTTTTATATCCTTAGCACCTGAAACAGTGTCGCACAACACTTGCTAAATCCTTGTTTAAGAAAAGATTTGACAAACATAATTAAAAGCTTTTTTCCTTCATATTTTTAGCATGAAGACTGTAATTGTTTCTCTAAAAATGTATAAATCTGAACTTCATTGACTTGAAGGTAAACATTCTCTCTTTTAATGGGGATTTGAACTTTGTTAGAAGTTTCTAAAAATACAATTGTTTTTAACCTATGAAGATGCTTTTTAAAAAAGCATGTAAGAAAATGAAAGCATGTCAAGAGAGAATGCATGTTTTTGCCCTATTTATTTCTATGGTTAATTGCTCTAATTTTTAATATTTCTTGTACTTTACATTTTTGTATGTTTGATTGCTTGCTATAAAATACCTTATCAGGGGCTGGGGAGATAGCTCAGTTGGTAGAGTGCTTGCCTTGTATGCAGAGGCCATGGGTTTGATCCCCAGCATCACAAAAAAAAAAAAAAAAAAAAAAAAACCTTATCAAATTTGTGACTCAGTACTAAGTAGCAAGTTATTTGCATAATAATTCTAAAGATATTGCTTTGTTTCCATTTTATCAAATTTAAATGATGTATTGTTGATGTCAGTGGCAGTGTTCTATTGTATGTGTCCTGTATCTTATATTGCTTTTTGGTGGTTTGTGTCATATGTCAACTATTAAGCCAACTTTAATGCTATGACGCTCTACTATATTGTAATTTTTTACACATATTTGATGTGGCATCTTAATTCTTTGTAGATATGGAGTTGTGTCCAGAAGTATACTTCTAAGCTCCAGAGGGCGGGCAATGCAAGGGGACATATGAATAGGCAAAGAACAGTCTTTTTCAGCATATTAGGGCATAGATCTTCATTAATTTTTTTAGTTCAAGGTCACACATATTGTGTGATTTTTATACCAAAGGGATGCTCATTTCTGTATCATAAAATTATTTTTCTTTTAAATTTCTGAAAGTTGCAGTTTTAAAATATATAAAAATAAAATTTATTAAAAGCAAATAATAATAATAATAATAATAATGAACAAATAAATAAATGTAGGGGAAAAATGAAAAGCCAGATGTTGTTTTGCATGCCTATAATCCCAACATCTTTGGAGGCTAAGACAGGAGGATCAGAAGTTTGAGGCCAGCCTTAGCCAATTTAGCAAGGCTATGGGCAACTTAGTGAGACTCTGTCTCAAAGAATTAAAAGGGTTGAGGATATAGCTCAGTGGCAAAAGTCCCCTGTCTAAAATTCCCAGTAACAAAAGAAAAAAGAAAAAATGTAAAATCCCAATGCTCAAAGAAATGATCACTGCTAACATTTTCATACATTTTCCTCTAGTTCATGTTTGTATACTTTTAAGAGAAGATACAAAACAAGACTAATTAAATTTTCAGTATCAGCACTTAGAAAATCAATGCATGGCTGGGAATATAACTCAGTGCTACGGTGCATGTCTTGCATGCACAAGGCCCAGGTTCAATCCTCAGCACTGCAAAGAAAAAAAAAGAAGAAAGAAAATCAAGGAAATGTATTATTTTCTCAAACATTCCTCAAGGTTACTAGAGGAATAAAGAAAATATGCACTGCTGGGCACAGTGTCACATACCTATAATCCCTGCTCCTTGGAGGCTGAAGGAACAGGATCACAAGTTCAAGGCCAACCTCAGCAGCTAGCAAGGTAAACATAAAAAGAACTGGGAATGCAGTTCAGTGGTAAAGTGCTCCGGGGTCCAATACTAGCATTAAAAAATATAAACAACATAAACAAGAGATATGCTGTGCTTACAAACATCATTCCCAGATATGAACACAAACTAAATCTGAGCAAGTAGCAAAGAGAACATAGCAAGTTTCAGAGGTACATCATATGGTACCAAGATGGTTTAGCAACTCCAAGTGTAATGAAACAATCTATAATCAGTCCCCTTATTTCAACAATTTTCTTCTGTAACATCTTACCCTCTAAAAAAGAAATCAAGTAGTGGCCCAGCAAGATCCAATCTTTTGTTTCCATAGTGATCTCTATCATCGAGTTCTCTTGTACCCAAAGTGGCTAGAAGTAATCTATAAACCATATATCTTAAAAAAAAAGAAAAAAGAAGTGAAAAAAAGGGCTGAGGATATAGCTCAGTTGGTAGAATGCTTGCCTTGCAAGCCTAAGGCCCTGGGTTCAATCCCCAGCACCGCCCAAAAAAAAAAAAAAAAAAAGTGAAAAAAAATTTGTTTTTGTTTTCTGCCACAATAATATTTATCAGAAAACATCATTCTTTACATTTAGCTTTAAGAAAAACTCTCTATCTCAACTACATCTTAGTAGAGAACTTAAAACAATAAAATTTAAAATATCCCAAGAAATATACTTTTTTGGTATCAAAAAATCACTAACACCATCATGAAGCATTTTTTTTTGTAAGACTTCTTTTGCATATTTAATTCTTTTCTCTTTAGTAATGCCAGGCTTTGCCCCTCTCAAACCAATGAAATTTAATGCAACATTCTGTTCTTGAATGAGAAAATCTTCATCAAGAGAAGGTTTAACCTGTCAAATAATTTATATAGGAATTTTCAAATTCATATTTTCACCTCAAAATGCGTCAGCTCTCATTTAACTTAATAACATGCCAGATATTCCTATAAACCTAATCAAATATGTAAGTGTTTTTAGGAAATCAAGAATTATAAAAATCTTAGAACTAGAAGAACCACCTCAAAGGGCTGGGGATGTAGATTAGTGGTAAAACACTCCCAGGTTAAATCCCTGGTACCAAAACAAATAAACAAACAAACAAAAATGCAATGAATGATTCTGAATTGGATTCTGAACTAAGAAAAAAATAGTATTAAAGATATTTTTAGAGCTGGGTGTGGTGGGGCACTCAGGAGGCTGATGCAGGAAGATTCCAAGTTCCAGGTCAGCCTAGACAACTTTGCAAGCCTGTCTAAAAATATACAAAAAGATATGGGAGTTGGGGGTGTGGCTTAGTGGTAGAACAGTAGCCAACCATGCTCAAGGCCCTGAGCTTGATCCTGAGCACTGGGCACACTCACTCATTCACTCACACGCACACACAAATGAGGCTGTGGCTCAATAGTATAATGCCCCTGAATTCAATCCCCTACACAAGGGAAAGGAAAAACTAGCAAATACAACTAGCAAATACATGAGAAAGATCTGCATATTCATAGTATTACATCTACATTGAATTTCTTGATTTTAGTAATTATACTCTGATTATGTAAGTGAATATATTGGATCTTAGGAAACACACTAAAGTATTAGGAGTAAAGAGGCATAATACCTGTTAACTTACTCTCAAATGGTACAGAAAAAAAATCACATGTATGAATAGATAGAATAATAAAGCAAATGTAGGCAAGTTAACAACTAAATCTGAGTGAAGAATACACAGTCCTCGGCACTACTCTAGCAACTGTTCTCTAAGTTTGAAATTCCTACAAAACAAAAGTTTTTTCTTTTCCTTAAAATAGAAAGAAATAAAGGTATCAACTACTCATTTTTCCTTTTTACTAAATTACACTAGACTAGTGTACTTTTATAATTTTTCTTACTGCTTTCTTCATGAGGCTGCCATTGAACTTTTGGCTGTCTCTACTTTTCATGTCTATGTTGTATGGAACTGTCAGCAGAGAGGCCTAGACAGGGAAGACTTTCACTACACATCAAATTTGTGACAGTCAAATTGCTCTTCACAGATTTCTGCTATTTTAGGGTTTGTTTGTTTTGGGACCAGGGATTGAACCCAGAAGCATTTAACCACTGAGCCACACCCCCAGTCATTTTTTTTTACTTTATTTAAAGACAGGATCTTGCTGAGTTGCTTAAGGTCTCACTGAGTTGCCAAGGCTGGCTTTGAACTTTCCATCCTCTTGCCACACTCTCTGGAGCTGCTGGGATTAGAGGCACATGCCACCATGCCCAGCTCTTCTATGTTTTGAGTTAGCAACAATTAGTACCTCTAAATTTCTTATCAGACACTATGAATATATTGTTTTCATATTACAATTTCCATCATCTCTGGATCTCCACAATTATAAGTAATAAGTTCTAGGATATCTCTATCAGCCACAAAACCTAATTCTCTGAACACAATAATGATGGGAACTTCTTGCTTGATATATGTGCTGAACAATAGCACTTTTTTTTGCACCCTAGAAAAATAAAATACCATTAGAACACAAATATACAAGAGCTCAGAGAAATATAAAAGGACCAAGAAAACCATTTAAATTCCAGCTACTCAGATGGCTGAGGTAGGATGTTTATAAGTTTGAGGTCAGCCTTGGCAAAGTCCAAACTGATCTCCACAACTTAGCAAAATCCTGTCTCAAAATAGAAAATAAAAAGGGAGAGGGGTATAGTTCAGTGATACAGTACCTCTAAGTTCAATCCCTAATACTACCAAACAAAAAGAAAATTTTTAATTCCCCAAAAAATGGGAGACAGCAAGCAAACCATTTAAGTTCATATATTTCATAAAATCATGTCTCCCCATACTCTGAGGAACCTCCTACAACTGCTTTACAAAACTGCTTAAGTAAGTTAACTAATTTTACAGACAACCTGATCATTTAAACCATATAGAACTTCCATTCTCATCCATCTGCCTGTCAAGATCCTCTAAAAATTAAACAAATACCACACCTGGAAATGACTTTTGGCTGGCAAAGAATACAAATACAGTTGATACATTTCTATCCCCTCCCCCCTGGGGATTGGGGTGTCTTGGGAAGAAAAAAATAGATGAGCAGTAAAAAAGCAAGAACACGAATAGACAAATATATAAAAAGCAAAGTACATGATAAAAACTAAATATTAAATCAGAGCCAATCTGTGAGTACTATGGTTTAGATGTGATGTCCCCCAAAAGTTGACGTGTGAGACAATGTAAGGTTTGGGGAAAAAATGATTGGGTTATATCCTTAACCTAATCAGTGAATTAATCCAGATAGGGATTAACTGAATGGTAACTGAAATGGCAGGATATGGCTGGAGGAGGCAGAAATTGGGGGCGTGGCTTTGGGTATCCGGTGAGTGGAGTCCCTCTCTCTGCTCACTGATAAACATGTAGGCTGTTTCCCTGGGCCCCACTCTTCTGCCATAAAAGTTCTTCCTCAAATCAAGCCCCAAGGAATGGAGTCAGAATTCTACAGACTAAGATATCTGAATTTGTAATCCCCCAACCTTTCCCTCCCCTCCAATTGTGCTGGTCAGTACTTTAGTCACAGCAACATAAAAGCTGACTAAAATAGTGAAGTACCTTTTTGTTTGAATACCACTTCAAAACTAACAAACAGCCTCTTATATACAAGCTTCTCTTTTCCAATTTCTTCCAAAGGACTGGGGATGTAGTTAGTAGTAGAGCACTCCTGGGTCCTTTCCCAAGTACCACAAAGAAAAATAAAAGCTTATGATAGAATCCCTAAGTAAGCTATAAAAGAGTGGTTCTATCTTGCTTATACTCTTTTGCTTTTCTGCCAGCCCCTACTCCCCATACCAGGGATTATGTGGACCTTTGTGGACATTCAACAACATCCTTAGCACCAACCACTCCCCTTTATTATTTTTGAGACAAGGTCTTGCTAAGTTTCTCAGGCTGACCTCACACTTATGATCATCCTGCCTCAGCCTCCCAGGTTGCTGGAATTATACATATATGTCACTGTGCCTGGCTCTATGGCTCTTTGTGCTTGCTCTCTGTGTCAGCTGAGTGGAGAGGACCACATGGCAAGAAACAGAGAGGCTTCCAACCAACAGCCAGTAAAGACCTGAAAATGTCCAATGACCAGTAAGGAACTGAATCCTGTCAACAAACATGTGAATATGCTTGAGATGACTGCAGCCTAGGCAAACACCTTGACTATCACCTTATGAGAGACACTCAGTCAGAGAACCCAGTTAAGCTGCACCCAGATTCCTGATCCACAGAAACTACAAGATGATAAATGTTTCTGTTGGAGTAATCTGTTACATGGTAATAATAATAATAATACCTAACACATAATACCAATTACATGCTCCAGAGAACCTTTTTTTGACTAAGAATGCAAAACAAGACACAAAGGAATGAAAAAAAAATCAACATATCATATCCCAGACCATACCTGCCCTCCTCTTGCCAGCATGCTAACCCATATAGTACTGGTATTTGGGAAGAATTCTCCAGACATGACCTACACTCTCTTGTGGAGGCATATTTAGAATCCTTTTTGGCAAACACATAGACTGTATTTGTTGTCATTTTCTCTTGGGCAATAAGAACCTATATGTGCAATAAGAAAGTTATAGCCATGAAATCAAAAGGTCATTTAAGTACAAAGAGTCAAATGTGCACCTTAATTTAACTTGATCATAAAGGTTTACAGAGAAACAGCAATTCTTGAAATTTGCAAACTCCATTTTGCATTAAATGCTTTGTAAAAATATATAACTCTAATAAATGATGAAATGCTAGTTTATATTATATTCATTTAAATAAGCTTAAGTTTAGCTGTCACACCATAAATATTTTAAATCCACTTTCTGGCTACCCTTATGAAAGTCTACTTTTTCATTCAAATTTAATAATTTAAATTTTAACTATCATTTTGTAATGTTTTAAAAAAATGTTACTGTACATTTTCAGATCCATTACATACATACAAAGGCATTGGTTTGTGTTGAAAGCAGTGGAGAAGTACAAGAATGTAGTGCACTTATCTTTCTCACGTTCTCTGAAACAAGTCTGAAATAGAAAATTGTCTTTGCAAGGATGTATTCAGAGAAAGACATAAAGGGAGGGGATGGGAATAAAAAATTAGGAGTTATTTCAAATGTGGGGATAGTTGGAGAAACACAGAAACAATATTAGAAAGACATTTAGTAAATACCACTTGGACTTATATTTGTCTGATACAAATATTGAAATAAAACATTATATAAGTCATAAACACAAAAATGAGTGATTGACTCATACTTGCTATGCTTTTTTCTTAAATAACATACATAGCCAGTTTTTATGGAATCTAACCATCGAGTGAAGTCAGTATTTCACATTATTAAATACTATGAAAAACAAAATAAAACAAAACAGTAATGAACTAGAAAACATTAAAAATATCTACGTGGCTTATCAATTTAAGAAGAATACCAAAATTATATGCAGGGAATGTTACTATTTAGTTTTGATAATATGAAACATCAGTTTATGAATAAGAACCTTTTATATGATCTGATACTTTTCTACCAGGTAAGTACTTGCTTACTTGTTAAACTGCATGGTTTTTCTTTCATAAAGAGAATATTGCAGTTGAACATTGAACTTTCAAAGTAGAAATTTTTAGGGTGTCAACTTTGTTCTGGTTTCTAATCACCTCAGAATATTATTTCAAATATTTTCCTCAATAAAGTAATAAATTTGAAGTTATTAAAAATTTTGGTAGCATTTACTGTTGTGTCTGGAAACATTATACTAATACATAAAATGCCTGCTGTATGAGAACATAATCATAGTGGTTGAGTGGTAATTTAGTAGGAAATAGAAAAGTATTCTCTTAGAGCTGCTTTAAAGGATGCTAGCTATATATATCATGGAACAGGCTTTCATAGCATGTGTAACAAAGATGTGATAAAAATATCATTGTTAGTCTCCCTGTCATGAATTAATCTATTGAATTTATTTATATATAATACTAAAATATTTGTTTAGGTATTTATAGCACATTTACCCTCTTGAAGAGAAAACATATCAAAGGAGAAGTTCAGCTAAAATATTTCCCTTCTATTTTCCTCTCTCTCCTCTATAGGATAATAGAGTTGCAATATGCTAGAATTATTTTAACATTATTAGAACATCTGAGTCTGCTTCTTTAATCTATTGCCCTGTTAATGGAGTATCTCATAGTATCTTTCCTTTAGTTCTTATTGTATTATTTCTCATTCAAATCATTTTTACCAAATGACACATGTTGTGATTTGAGAAAAGGAAATTAGATGAGCACTAAACAGCAAAATATACAACATTTATTGATGCATCAAAGGAAACATTATATTTGTGGAGCAAGAACATAAAGGAGCACTCATTTGATAATGGTCAAAGGGAAATGGTCATCAAATATACATGTGAGGATTAGAGAAATACTTTCATGAGAAATAACATGAATAGCATTTTTCTTTCCCAAACATGTTAATAATTGTTAAACTGTGATGATAGGCTTTGGAATTATTTTCAAATAATCCAACACCCCTGATAATTAGGATTTAGTATGATTTGTTAATCAGGATAGAACACTTCACAGTTCAGCAGAAATAATAATTGCAGCATAATGTGTGCTTTTGAACACTGGTTTCATGTTCAATGACTGAAGAAAATGCAGAGACGTAATGCAGAAAAAATTCATCCTTCAAAGAAAATCCAAGCTTTCTCTCCCATTGCTACTGTACATACCCATGTCACCACCACCTCGCATCTGAACCCCTGCCCTGGCAGTTGTCTTCCCTGTTTCCATTACTGCCTCTGCCAACCCTGTTCTATTCACTATGCAGCAATCAGTGCTCTCTTTAATATTAAATTGAATTATGCCAAGCACCTCATCCCTGAATCTCTCTATTGCTTTCTGTCACATTTTAATATATACTTCAAAATCCTAATGAAGACGTAAAGGCAAGACATAGACATACTCTGACTGCTGTTACCGCTCTTTGCTTCTAGTTACTTTGAGATTACTCCCTGACCCACACTAAGGAGTGTCTGTGATTTTGATTTATATATTTATTTTTCTGGTAACAGGTATTAAATCCAAGGAAGCATATCCATAAGCACTTAGACACTTTTCAGCCATCCCACCTTTTTAAAATTTTTAAGACAAGGTGTCTCTAATTAGCTTATTGTCTTAAATCTATAATCATCCTGATTCAGACTCCAAAACTGCTGGTATTGCATTCATGTGCCTCCACATGCAGCTAAGGAATGTTTTCTTATCAGCACATTTGTACTATTCCATCCATATGGAATGCTCTCAAAGCTTTGACAATATTGTTATTGGTATTGATAGTACCCCCTGCCTTCATGCAGGTCTCCATCCAAGACATTTTTTCAGATTATTCAGCCTGGCCTAATACACCTTTCTAAGACATTTCTATCTCATTATCTAATTTATTTTTAGTGCACCTTTTACTGTAAAACATTTTGTGTGTGTTTACTAATTTCTTTCTTATCCAGTAAACATAAGCTGCATGAGGGAAGGGACTTGTTTCTTAATTCCAGGTTCAAGCAAGTTTTAGGACCTTAAGCGTCATTTTTGTTTTGGAATGAATGAAAACAATGGATGATAATTTGAAATAATGCTACTTGCATTATTTGAAGCACAAATAAGTGAACAAGAACCCTCCATTATATGTCTATTGATGGAAAAAACATTCTATGTATGTGTGAATACAGTGTTCACTGACCAAATTGATCAACTCAGCACTGAAATTATGGGAAAGTGCAACTGATGAATTGCATTTTTTATTTCCATTTGAATTAAATTTAAATAGCTACATTTCTACAATTTTAGAAAATACAGAATAGAAAAATCATAGGTGAAGGGGTATAACTAGATCCATTAGCCTATTATATGACACAATTATTTCATGTGGTTAAAATTAAAGAAACTGGAATAGGAAAGACAGTAGAATAAATTGCATAGAACTTCATTATGTTTATACATGAATGCAACACCAATGAAAATCCACATCATGTGAAACCATGTGTCGTTAAGGTACTTTCCATATTTTGGTGAGCCATTACTGGAAAATGACCTATCTGGTTATCAGGGCCATTCTAATAATCAGTTAATTCATCATTGCTCTGCAAGTACCACATAACACTACCACCTCAAATTTTATGGTGAATTTTGCTTTAGTGCAGAAGTCACAACAACAGATTCTGTCAGTTATAGATAGGCTTTCTCCAAGCATAGAAAAGAACTGTGTAACACTATCCTAAAGAATACACCTGCAAAGCTATTATAAATTCTCTTGAGGTAATGATATTCTAAGTGGTAATGCATCTGACTCACAATGAAGTTAAAAATTAAAGGTTGAATACTTTAAGTAAAACAGCATAACCACTGACAAAAGAGGCAAAACAACAATTAACATTATAGTTTGAAGAGATTTCAGTAAAATACGGAGGGAAGAAAAAGGTCAGTCAAAACCCCTTAGATTTGCGTGGGACCATAAGAATTATATGAACCATTTTTTTTTTTCCAAATGGCAAGATTGGAGTGAGGGAAAGAATGATTCAGAATAGGCCCCAAATCACACAGAACAATTTGCCTTTAATTCAGGACACCAATGACTTCAGTCATGATTTGACAAATACAATGTACATAAATCCTGAGTCATTTATGTAGAAAAAGGGGTAAAAATACAATGAGGTTGATCACCTCATTATCTGAAGTAAATACAGATAGCTGGGTAGACAGACCACATGATGAGGAGGAAGTTCTGAAGTGGGAGAGGAAAGAAAGGAATGGAGAAAAAACCCCATGAAATGCACCTTTCAACCACTCTTATTTCTCCCTCTATGATGATGTTCTCCATTGGGATCCAAAAAAATAAACCATGGCATCCAAATTCCATGTACTACTGCTGCGGCAAATAAAAATAATTTCTCTATAAAGCTTCAAACATATCCCCCAATTGCCTCAATCCCTCCATTTTTCTATTTCACCCCTGAACAGCCTACCAAAAGAATTAAATGTATTTATGCTGACATTTCTAAGTTATTAGAAACATTAGGATAGTAATCACATTGCTGTCAGTTTCATCTGCCTTTTCTGTTAGGTGGGGAACACAATTGACCTCTTCCTGTAAATCCTTCAATTGAAAGCAAGGTTTTTAGGGAAGCAATAAATTGTTGCTTTTAGGCTAAGAAAAAAATTTGAAGGACAACTTTGGAGTGGAGCTATCTGAGAATCACTGGCTCTCTCACATGAGAAGTTGGCCTGAAAGCAGTGTCGCCACAACTACAAAATATAGGATGAAAACTTAAGAGTCAACTAAATGATGCCCTTTATTGATCTCCAAGTCTACGCACAAGTATTCTGGTTAACAAGTGGTGGGTGCTCACAGCCATGCCATAGGGGAAAAAAACCTAAAGTGCAGAGTTCCTAAAAGAGCAAAAAGGATCCAAACAGAAAATTTTAGGGAAAAAAAAAACACTTAGCCATTTCAAGGAAAATGTAAGCAATTGAGCTAGGGCCAGTGGCTCAAACAATCTACCCCCTCAAGTTTTTCACCAAAGCTTGCAACCTATAAATTGTTAGAAGAACCAAGGATGGTGCAGGCAGGGGAGATGTCCATGGTTTCTGCCCTAAATATGTGGCTCAAGGCTTGGTCAAACCACCAAGAAAACAAGAATTTTACGTGTGCCTTATATTGAGGCAGCACCACAAGAAGAATTTATGATCCAAAGCCTCTCTCCCCGGTATATCCCTTTAATTAAGAAAAAAAAAATTCTCCTAACCCAGTTTAGTGTCATGAAAAGGAGCCAAGGAAAGGAGGGAGAGTCCGGAAGTCAAGCAGCAGCTGCACCACCATGGTAGGGGGCGCGGAGATGAGTACCTTGGAGTCTGGCAGGCTGAAGATGCCTGGGTCGCTGACGTTCCCCACAATGATCTTATGCTCTTTCCTGGGGCATGACCGCATCGCCCTCCATGCGTGCAGCCTGGTGCCATGACGCTCCCCAGACACCCGTTCACTGGTGGTGTTTTCCATAGCTGCAGCTTGATTCGGGGGCTACTTGGTGTAGAGAGCTACACCAGTGGGAAACAACACCCCAGCCCCGCCTCTGTGCCTGAGGACCCTGGAAGGGAATCCCCGCCGCAGGAAACTATGACCGGTGGTCCCCAACCTCCCGGCCTACAGGGACTCCCACAAGACCCCCGTCTCCTGCCGCCCCCACTCTGGAAACCCGCCCTCGGGACTCCCCCGCAGTACCGTGCCCACTCCAGCACCCTGATCATCTCCAGCGATGAGCTCCCTCTTCCCGGGACCAGGGGCGCATTGGCCCTTGGACAGGCAAGTCCACCAATAAAGTTATTAAAATTGAAGCTGCACCCTGGCCAGGGATCTGGGTTTCCTCCTAAAATAACTACAAGGTCCATGGTGGGAGGCCTCTCCTGTGTGCTCCTGCTGCCTGCTACCATGTCTCACCAGCCCGCCAGACTCTCTAGCTGCTGCCACTTTGATGGGGGGTGCACACAGTATCCAGCACCTCGTGGGAGCACTGGACAGGGACTGCCCCATGGGGACGCCATGGCAGAAGTACCAGAACTGTGGGCCTGGTGCTGTTTGGTGAGTGGAGAGCTTGGAGGACTCCAAGGGCTCGGTGCCACAGGACCAGTGCAGCTTTCTCTATGGTCGCCTCATGCAGCCTCAGGTGTGCTGAAACATTTTGTGAACCACGTCTCTTTGAGCGGTGACCAGGAGAGGAATAATACTATGGACTTCATCTCCAGGCAGAGGGAATTAGAGGTCAAGTTTCGAGGCTGATACAGTGAAGAGCCACAGGAAGGACTAGTCAGTTCAAATTGGGATCCTGGGGAATAATTCAAGATGGAGTGTCTAATAGAAGATAGACCCTGAGAAATTAGTGAATTGTTAGAAGAAGTAGAATGCTCTTATAAGCTAAGAAATAGCATTTTCACAATGATTAACTCCAGAAAAAATAAACTCCAAGAGAAGGAGCAATTAAAAAAAAATAACATTAGAAGGCACACAAAATGTATAAAAATGTCACAGACAATTCTAGGGTTGGGAGGAGTCCAAGATTTTATGATAATGGGACTTATCATTCCCTATGAGCAACCTTTATTACTCAATATGTGTTATATATACTGACCAGCAGCATTCATGTGTCACCTGGGAGCTTGTTACAATCTAAGCAGGATCCGAGGTCCCATCCTATGTACAGAACCAGAATCTGCTTTTTTTTTAATTGTAAACAAATGGGTTACATCTTGCTTTTCCGTACATGAAGTAGAGGCATACCATTTGTGTAATCATTCAGTTACATAGGGTAATAGTTTTTGACTCATTCTGTTTTTTCCCTCCACCACCCCTCCCACCCCTCTTTTCCCTCTTTACAGTCCCTCCTTCCTCCATTCTTGCCCCCATCCTACCCCCCATTATGTATCATCATCCGCTTATTAGCGAGATCATTCATCCTTTGGTTTTTTGAGATTGGCTCATCTCATGTAGCATGATATTCTCCAACTTCATCTGTTTGCCTACTAATGCCATAATTTTATTATACTTTATGGCTGAGAAATATTCCATTGTGAAAATATATATATATTTTTAATATATATCTGATATATATATATATAAATATATATATATCACAGTTTCTTTATTCATTCAACAATTGAGGGGCATCTAGGTTGTTTCCACAATCTGGCCCTTGTGAATTGAACAGGTATGAACATTGATGTGGTTGTGTCTCTGTAGTATGCTGATTTTAAATCCTTTGGGTATAGGCCAAGAAGTGGGATAGCTGGATAAAATGGTGGTTCCATTCCACGTTTCTAAGGAATCTCCACACTGTTTTCCAGAGTGGCTGCACTAATTTGCAACCCCACTAGCAATGCATAAGTGTACCTTATTCCCCACACTCTCGCCAACAACTATTGTTTGTGTTCTTGATAATCACCATTCTGATTGAGGTGAGATGGAATCTTAGTGTAGTTTTGATTTGCATTTTTCCTATTACTAGAGATGTTGAACATTTTTTCATATATCTGTTGAATGCTTGCAGATCTTCTTCTGTGAAGTGTCTGTTCATTTCCTTTGCCCATTTGTTGGTTGGATTATTTGTATTCTTGGTGTAGAGTTGTTTGTAAATTCTGCATTTTAACAAGTGTATTTTAAAGTGTGAGAATCACTGCTTTGACAGCTGATAATAGAATAGATCCAGATTTGATCCCTTTTCATATTCTACACACACTGTGTAGAGAGCAAGATATGAGTAAACATTTGCTGAGTGAAGAGTACAGGAATACTGCTCACTACATTTCTTACAAGATATGCCACTTAGGGCCAGTGATGGGAAAGGCAGCCAAATCTGTGGAACTCCAAGTCACACAGGCCATTGTTTCTGGGTGAGTGGCATTGTTTTTTGTAAAGTTCGTTCTTATATTATGAAGTTGAAAAATCTACTTAATATACACTGCAACCCCTATTCTTTGCTCTCTTTCTTTATGAACTCATCTTCTTGCTGTTGATCAAAATAAGTTTAAGGGAAGCGGTGCAATATTACCACAACTGTTTGCTCACCCTTCCAAATTCTTGACTGCCTGAGTACCTTCTTTTTGTTATCCTTACTTTTTACCCTCTCACCTCCAATTCCTTTGTCTTTCCCCGGGGACTGACTGGGGATTGAACCCAGGGCTTATGTGCATGGGAGGCAAGCACTCTACCAACAGAGCTATATCCTGAGCCTTGCTTCTGTTCTCTTAGAGGAAGAAAAGCAGCAGCAAGTGATTAGTTGACTGAGGAGAGGAGACAAGTATTTGACATTTGAACAGGTAGGAGGTGTGAAATAATCAACCAGAATAGTAGGGTGGAGAATTGACTAGAAAACCTAAGTGTTAATGGCAGATTGTACTGAAGGTCTAGGTATGTTTGGTGGTTATGAATTTAAGACAAGCCAATTCACCATAGTGGTATTTTTGTCTTACCATATTTAGTTTTCTGGATGCAGGCATATACCAAGGTAAGTGTATCCAAGCAGGTATGGAGAAGGGCAACAAAGGAGTTGAGAGTGCATAGTGGGGTGGGACTATAATGCTGAGTGGTGGATTTTAAACCTGTTGGTCTGGAAAAAGAAGAGCAGATTGATGGAGGACCCAGTGGAGTCAAAGAACTGGCTCATGGCAGTAAGTACCAGAAGGGATGAGCTTAGTATGTAAGAGATGGTTTGGAGAATAGGATTTTGACATTGAGATTTCAGTGATGTTGCATTTATTAGCACGGTCTTAGATATGATCATAGGTGTAGGTAGATGAGATGATCATAAAATCCTTGGAATAAGGTTACAGAACTGAAAAATGAGATGACAGAGAGCAGTAAAGACCCACTTTAATATTCACTCCCCGTTCCTTTCAATAACCTTGTTATGTTGTCTTTCTGTATACAGACACATTTCTCAGTTTCCCTGGTAGCTAGATATGTGATTACATTCTTCCAGTGAGATCTAAGTGGAAATTCTATATGAAACTTCAGTTAAATCTCCTTAAAGAAAGGGTATGTATGTCCTTATATTTCTCCCCCCTTCTGTGTGACTGTTCATTGAATGGCTGAAATCCAGCAGTCACCTTGGACCGTGAGGTAACTGAGAATAGTACAGCAGAAAAAAGAACTATGGAGTTATTATATATCAGGCCTGTCTACATCTGGATTTTTTTATATGAGAGGAAAATAAGCTTCATCTTTTTACATCATTTAATGGGGTTTTTCAATTATATATAGCCAAACCTAATCCTAAGTAATATGTTGGCTTGATGAAAGTTATAACCTAGATACTAAAGTGAACTGCAGGAGTAGTTACATTTACAGAGAAAGGCACAAAGCTCGATACTAAAATATTTACAGAATGAAGGGTAGTAAATGGGTCTGAAAATAACTACAATGAGGAGAGGTGGCGGCCAGTACTTCAAAGGAGCAGGATCAACATAAAAAGCAAAGTGGGGTATATGTCTTCTTCATTCCTCATGCTGCCTAGAGTTCCTCATTGCTGTTTCTATTTACTTCATCAAATCCTCCTGCTCAGTTAGATTATGTTTTATTAGATCAACTTAATTTGAGAGTAATCAGGTAAACACATAGTAATATAAATGAATGGTATAATTAATGTTCTTCCTCTAAGAAAATTTCACTAGACTGTTGCTCTAGGTCAAATCCTGAATCAAATAAATACATTTCTTTTTTTAAAGTAATTTTTAATTTTGAAATAGTTTTTGATTTAAGAAAGGTTGCTAAGATATTTCAAAGTTTTTGGATATACCACACCTAGTTTTCCTTATTGTTTACACATTATCATGGTACATTTGTCACAACTCATAAACCAACATTGACACATTATTATTAATTAAAATGCCTACTTTATTTATATTCACCTATTTTTAAAATTGATCCTCTCTTTATTCCAGAATATTCATTACATTTTTTGACAGATCTCCTTAGGCTCCACTATACTGTGACAGTTGCTAAAAAATTCCTTGTTTTTGATGACCTTGAAAGTTTTGAGGTGGTCAGGTAGTTTGTAGAATATTTCTCAACTTGATATTATTGATACTTTTATCATGGTTAAACTGGGTTATGATTAAGGGGAGGAATACTACAGAAGTAAGTGACCTTCTTATCATATCATTTCAAGGGTACATACTGTCAGTATGACTTATCACCTTGAAGTTAATCTTGATCACCTAGCTGCAGTAGTATTTTTCAAATTTTTCCACTGCATTCACTTTTTCCTCCTTTCCATACTGTAATTTTTGGAATGAAGTCAATCTATGCAGCCCACTTAAGAAGTAGAAAATTGTGTTCCATATCCTTGAGAAGAAACTATATAAATTCAGAATTCTTTTGTATGGGAGAGTTGTCTGTTTTAAATCATTAATTAATTAATTAATTAATTAATTTATTTATTTATATCACTATAGACTCATGTATTTTTATGTCTTATATTCTAATACTAGGTTATCTATTTTATTGTTCAAATTTTCCACTATATGATGGCTCTGGTGTCCCTTTGACATATGCTTATTCAGTTTCTGTTTTGAGCACTTTCTTACTCTCTGGCATTACAAGAATGCATTTTTCTTTGGTAACCAGATTTAAAACAATTGGAAAATTTTTACATAAATATATATAAATACATGTATATGATCTTAATATAAAGAGCAAAATAGATAAGTAGAATATTAGTACATATGCATCTTGAATTGTTTTGAGTGCAATATTCTGTTCATATCTTGCTTTCTGCTTCATTAAGAAAATGAGCAATGATTTCATTTTTGGTAGCCATGCATAATAGAAATCAAATCAATTTAAAAATAAACAATTTAAGGAGGATATTGGGGTGTTATTAGTAATAATTAGAAATTATTAAAGGATTATTAATTCAATACATTTACATTCTAAAGCAGAGGTAAGTTTATATTATAAGAGGAGAAAATTTAAGAAGAGAACCTCAATTTACTTTTGAACAAAAATAATCTGCAGATGAAAAAATACTAGTTCTACTTTAATAGATAACAAATCCCCTGTATCATAAATATTAGAGAAGGAAAAGGACCTAAGAAATAATATCAACTTTCAGTACTTTAGTTATTGAAAAGGTGAAATGACAGGCAGCTGTCCAAATAATTATGTGAGGACTGGGGATATAGCTCAGTTGGTACAGTGCTTGCCTTGCAAGCACAAGGCCCTGGGTTCAATCCCCAGCAATACAAAAAAAAAAAAAAAAAAACAAAAAACAAAAAACAAAAAAACAAAAAAAAAAACCAAAAATAAATTATGTGATTAAGAACTTTTAGCTCTCACATTTCTAATTCTCTTATGCACACTTGTATTTGTTGGATGTACTTTTAGTTGTTCAAATTTATCCTGTAGTTAAAAAATTGGCAGCAATACAAACATATAAACATATTGCACAACACCTACTAATGAATATACATTTAACTAGTACTTTCAGCACCTTTCCCTATGGAGTTCATTGTGCTTGACAGCTGACCATTTCTCATGAACTAGAACAAAGCAAAATTTCAGCATACGAGAAAACAATATCAGCAGCAGCACTAGATGTAAACCCAAGTTTCTGCTTTCTATTTCTTTGCTCTGTTTTTGAAAACTACACAGTATGACAGAAGAAAAGAGGTATTAGAAAAATATTCCTACGTTTTAGACATAACTTCTTTAAATTCTTATTACTTAGAATCTACTTGAAGGAATGGGAGAAAATTAGAGTAGGAGGAGACAAAACACATTTGTAGTTCACATTACAATAGTTGGCAGCTACTTACTTCCTAAAGTAAAATTCTGATTAGATTCAACCTGGGAACTAAGAGATCAAAAAATATAGGACAACTACTTTAAAAAAATCCCAATTGTCTAAACCAAGTAGGACCCATGGGTTGATATTAAATTATTAAAACAACCTATGAGTCTAGAAAGTTGAAAGTAATTTTTTTATTAAGAAAATAAAGATATGTTGCTTAGGGAGAGGAGCAAAAATGACCAGTTATCAGGTACATTAGTAAATAGTAAGTAAAACAAAATGTCTTATCATAGACAACTCTTTTAAGACCATTATTTATCTTATCTCTCAGAAAACATAGAGTTATAAGGTTAAAGACAAACAAAAATTGAGCTTTTAATAGAAAATCAAATCCTACCAGAAAAATTACATGGAGTCAGCCATTTTTTAGAGATGCTGATTCAGGGTCCCCACCACAATATTTGATAATCAACATGTCTAAGGACATAATATAGAAATGACTAAATAAGTTCCTGAGCTCACAGTCTAGAAATTATTGAAAGAAAATGTGACAGATTACAAGAGTCAAGGGGGGATGAATCAACACAAATGAAAACCCAGGATTTCATTGCAGAAGAAAGCAGAAAGAGGATCAATGCTTCTGAAAGAGAATAAAACTATTTTCTGGGAAATTTGAAATTGAGAGTTGTTCCATCTTATTAGGTTTGGAAGCCATCTCTAGATTGAGCTTCCCAATGAAAGCCAGGACATTGACAATGGGACATCTAAAAATAAACCATAATCACCTCAAGTAAAATAACAGCTAACATAAACCTGCCCATTATCTTTGTTGAAGCTCTGGAATTACTCTTTTCAATCACTCCTGTCTTCATGGGCTTCCTGATATGATGATCTGTGGTTAAGATGGTTTTTCAAACCCCATCACATTTTCCAGGGACATGTAGATGAAACTGGACAGAGTGCAGGGTCCCAAAAATAACTGTAATGCTAGCTTGGGGACAGTGAAGGAAAGAGACAGATTAGGCTTGACTCCCAGCAAAACAGTAATCCCTTCCATGCTATCAATGCAGTCTCCCTGAATGGTATGATATCGGCTCTCCATGTACCTAAAAGTAGAGAAGATAGAAGCCATGGCCTATCAAAAAGGCATTCAATTATATGATCAATCAATCAGTGATTTATGAGTGTTTTATTGATTTTATATTGAACTATTAGCTGTAGTAAATAGTGAAAAGAAGATATTTGTCACCATCCTTAACGATCTTACAAATCTAGTAAGAGATAAGATATGTATACACATAACAGAACTCAAGGGTTTTGCTAAATTTTGTGGGTTTGACTGATAATAGAAATGTAAAAAAGGGCACTTAAGAGAGAGTTATACTAGGCCTTTGAAGGATGTGAAAGATATAGATAAGATGAGAACAAAGAAAAGTAATAAAAATAAGGGAACAGCAGCAAAGTAAAAGAATAAAGCAGGAATAGGTCAAAGAACTTTTATGGTCAATGCCTAAATTAGTAGAAAACAGGAATGGACAGCATTCCAGATTCAGAGGACTAATGCAAAAGAGGGAACTCACCACAAAAATCCTCAAACATGGGATTCTTAATTATTTTGAGGGCAATGGTGGTGGGGTGGTGGGTGTCCACATATCAGGGCTTCCCAGGGAAAATGTTAACTTGGAACCCTGAAAGGATGTGGGAGGGTGACTTATCCTACAAAAGGAAGTGGCCCTCCAGATGGATCCAGATGAAATGATTACACGAAGAGCTTTTGGAGATCTAAAGAGACTTTTTAGTGGGAAAATGCAGTGAACAGTAAAATATGTGGAAGGAGTTTGACTAGGAGACTTTCACTTGCTACTTTCTGTAATAAAAAGAAGGAACAATGGAACACAAAGGAAATAAGAGGAACGTTAAATTAAGCTGATTGAGGGATCCAAAAACAAGGACAGGAAAAAAGGATTAGAAAATAAATTTTAGGTAGAATTCTTGAGATGGAATTCTGAAGGGACTGATAGATGGTCAAGTAGTACTTCATCACAATGGGGCTAGAGTTTCAAAGAGATAAATAGGAAAGAATTTGAGAGCTTTGCTCTCTGGAGATGATATTAACTCAAGTGTTTGTATGCATGCTCTTATTTATCTTATAGCATTAGATCAAGAGCTGGAGTTTTCATGAAGATTTCACAAAAGGATTCACTAGTTCCAGCCTTGCAGGATTGTTATGAGGATTAAATTAGCTCCATGTACATGAAATGTTGAATGTAACTGTCAACTCTTAATAAAGTTCAAATTATATCCTTGGGGACTACTTATAGTAAGAAGGTGGTGGGACAAAAATAAGTCAAAGGAAGGACAGCAGAAAAGTCCAAATAGTAGAGTTAAGTGCCAGAAAAGATGGGAAAGAAAGCACTCCAAGAGAAAATGTTTAAAAATGCCAAGGTTGGTAGTGAAAGATTGGAACCTGGTCATGGATGACTTTCAAGGAAGCAGTGTCAGGAGTAAGGAGGTGAGTTTAAAATTCAGGGAATCTGGAGAGCAAGGGGAGAGGCCTAAGAGCATAGGATGTAGAAACTTTAGATGTTTTGGCAATGAAAGAGGGGAAGAAAATAGGAGAGCATCTGGTAAGGATAATAAGATTAAATAAAAAATTACTCTCTCTTCCTCCAAGATAGGGGAGATATGCTAGTATAGTAAGTTGCAGCAAACCACCAACAATCAATTTCCACTTTTTCTGAGTAAAAACAACCTTAGGATTGAGCTCAATTTCAGACTTCTGAATCACTGTGTTCACCAAAGCACAAATCAGCCAACTGATGTTATTATCTTACCACATCACGTTGACTTTTCATGCTCCAAGCCAGTCTAACCTGCATGTGCTATTCACCTGATGATAGCCAGGAAAGCAGTCAGTTCAGATTTGTAAATCTACTTAACAGATTTGAAATTGTCATTGATTCAACATACTCTTCCTTCCTTTGGCAGCTCTACTACTGCTTCAAGTAATTCCTCCCAAAATAACATACCTAACTTTTTTCCATGAGTTTTTTTTTATCTAACTTTTCTTTTAAGTCCTAAACATTGTCTTTATACACTTTTCTTGAATTTTCTCTCCTTTCTCATTCACATTGAAACTGTTAGTGATATATCCCCATTCACTTGTCACCAATATTGTTCCCTTTTTCATCATAATTCTCAAATTAACAAGAGGAAACTGAAATGTAGTAAAATATTGTTTTTATTAAGAAATATGTAGAAAAATTTACCATACATCATCCTGGGAGAATTTCTTATCTTTTTGCCATTTCCTCTTGAATTTTAGTTATACCTGCCATCATTTCACTTTGTGAAAAAAATTTCTTTAGCCCTAAAGAAAAAAATTTAAAATTTGAATGTAAATTACCTCAATAAAAACAATGATCCCGTTAACAATTACTGTGTTATGAGAAATTCAAAGAAATACAGAATAGTTTTCTATACTCAAAGAGATTATAGTTTACTTGATTACCCAATCTGGCCACCTTCAAAATATAATAAGTAGAGCATATCTAATTGGAAAAATGGAAATCTGAAGTGTTCCAAACTCCAATACTCTTTGAACACTGACAAGATGCCACAAGTAGAAAATTCAGCACTTGACTTCATGTGATAGCTCACAGTCAAAAAACAGGCACATTAAAACTATTGTATAAAATTACCTTATGGCTATGTTTATAAGGTACATATAAAAAATAAGTGAATCTCATTTTTAGATTTGGTCTCCATCTTGAAAATAGGCCATTATATATATGCAAATATTTCAAACTCTGAAAATGCATGAATTTCAAAACACCTGTAGTCCTAAGCATTTCGGATAAAGAATATTCACCTGTATCAATATGTGTAGCTCACTTTATTCTGCTTTGTCTTAACATGTTTACTCTACTCTGCTTTCCAACAAATACCTGCCTCCTCCCTAACATAGTCTTTGAATTGGTAAATAAAATATGGACACATGGAAATGACAAATGGTCTTAAGAGCACATGGAAAATGAGATACAAGGTCAAAGGAAAGTTGGATATGGTGACACAACCTGCAATCCCAGCACTTGGTAGGATGAAGTAGGAGGATAATTTGAGTCCAGGTGTTCAATCAGTCTGAGCAATGTAATAAAACACGATCTCAAAAAAAAGAGGGGTCTGGAGAAATGCACCTACACAGGTATCTTAATAACAAATGTATTTTTATACAATGGAGAGTAAAGGAAATAAACATAAATTCTCAATCATATTTTATGCTAAAGTCCTATGGAAGATAAGCCTCACCTTCTATCCTCTTTTATTAGATAGGAGTTTGTGAAGGGGGTAAGACCAAGGGTAATTCATAATGTCCAATCTAGACAAATAAATTTAAGCATTAATGTACAGTTCCTGTACTAGGATCTAACACCAAGGACATGGCTAGACAAAGGCAGATTCACATCTAAGTTCATATAAACAACTATATCTCAAACAATTAGACTTTTGCCCAGATATATAGCCTTATGACCAGAAATGTACACCCTATGCCTGTAGAAAATTTAAGCCACAATCCTAAAGTGTTACTCTATAAATTTATTGAATGTAGAATTTTAGTACAGGAATGTCTCTTACACAGTTCAATCCTTCTTTCTACAATACAATATCAAGTGATCATCTCATTCCTCCTTAAAAGTCTCTGGTCTTAGAGATTTAACTGCCATCTAAGGAGATGATATAATTGATTGCTGTAGTTGCTGGAACATTATTTTTTGTACTGATCCCCAAATCTATTTCTATTCTACTTGCAGCAGTTGAACTAGCTCTTCCTTTTGGAGCCACAGAATTGAATTGACAGGTCTTAAAATATGTAGAAAGCACCTGTCATAACTACTTTAATCTTTTCATTACCCAGCTAACCACCACAGGTTCCTTATATAACAGGTTTAATGTTCTCTGCCATTCTAGTTGCCCTTTTCTGGGCACACTGCATTAACTATCCTGATATGCTCATCCTGAAACACAGAAGTCAAAAATTCAATACTCAGAGCTTACTGTGTTTTTTTGATGTCTTTCTCATTTTAGCTACAGAAATTATTACTTATAAATCAATAGGGAAGAATGGGAATGGTTCCTTTGAAATAAATCACAGGTCTTTTAGGATGTTCAAGAACTACATTTTGAGAGTGTATTTCCAATTACTTTTTACAGGATATTCATAGAGGTGATATCAAGGAAGTTCTTGGCTGCCATGCAAGAAATTTGACTTTAATGTAGGCTATAGAGAACCACTGAAGGATTTTGACTGGGAGAGAACTCAAATCAGATTTGCAATTTAGAATACATGTCAGAAGGAGTAAATAAGTGCAAGTAAATCTTGCATTTATTGGCTTGAAACTTTATGGAGGAGGAGGGGGTGGATATCTATTTCTTGGTGGTGAAAGGCAGTCAGTTCATAAACAATAACAAAAATCAGTTAAGATTTGATGGACAAAGATATTTACAACATTCTGTGAAGCAGTTCTCATTGAATTCATTAACTTTCAGTATTATCTTGTTTAGACAAATATTGTATCATATTTCTTATCTCCCTCCAAATCTTGCTCCCCTTTTTATATTACTAGTTTACAATAATGGCCATGGCTCCTGAGCAGATTCTTTTCTCTCTTATCCCCAACACTTATTCTGCCACCAAATCCTTTTAAAAGTTCCTATGAAGTTTCATTCAAGTTTGTCGCCTCCTATTCATTCACATTGTTATTACTTTGGTTTAAAGGCTTCATGAGGTCTTACTTGGACTGACATTCACATTTTACTCCCTCTAACATGTATTCTAAATTGCAAAACTGATTTGAGTTCTCCTCTCCCAGTTAAAAATCTTTCAGTGGTTCTCTACAGTGTAAATTAAGAAAAAATCCTTGCATGGCAGCCAAGAACTTTCTTGATATCACCTCTATGAGTACCCTGACTTCATTTCCCTTACTTTCTATAAGATTATTTCCCAACATTCTCAATTACTTGTAATACCCAGAAATCAATTTACTGTCATTTTCCCCTAACTTTGTATAAATATTGGTGATTTTCCCATTCATATATCAAAATTTTCTTTTTTCTTTTAGTATAAAGCCATGGAAGAATGGGTACTTGTTGCCCACTGTTCCCATAGTAGCTACTCTACATTGTTACTAGACCACCTGCATAGGATGCAGTAAATATGTGTGAAGTGAATGAACACATTAAATATTTGTTTCTTGTCTATCTCCCTTCTATGACTCTGAGTTCCATGAAAATAGGAATTTTTTTGTTTTTCTGTTTTTTCAGAACCTAGGAGATCATATATACTGAGAGATGAGTAAATGTTTGCTGAACAATGATGTTCAAGAACAGTGAGGAATTGAAGTTTATTTTCCCAGGGTCCCCAAGACAATGTGGGAATGAAGAGAGCCTAAATTAAACTCTATGGTAAGGGGTCTTTCAAGGTCTACTCTCAGTTGTAAGGCATGTTGTATTTGTATAATCCTGACTTTCTGAAATCCTCACTTGCCCTGTACATTTTGGTATAATGTTACAAGAGAAAAGACCAGAACTGCTCTGGTCTTCCAGAGCAGTTCAGCCTTTTAACCTGAAGAGAAATTGGCCAAGGCACTTGATAAGCTGAGATCATATGAAGTTTCTATTACAGAATTCAAAACTTCATTTGCTTGAAGGACATACTGTATTCATTAGAAGTGACATTTATTAGATATTTCTGTGTGCTAGGCATTGGTCTAGCCTTGGAATACAAAGGTAAATAAACATGATTATTTAAAGAGTTTTCAATAATAAAGGAGGGAGGAAATATGGATAGGTTTGTCCTGTATAAACAGAAAGTAAAGGGAGGGCATACTAAAAAGAGAACATCAGAAACAAAATCTCTGGGTACAAGTATATCTGCTATATTGTTGATTATTAAGTCATCAGGTGCTTCTAGAAGTCTTGATGTGTGGTAAAGACTAATAAAAAATGAACCTGAAAAAGCAATTTATACCAGTCTGTGGTGGAACCTAAATGTCACCCTATGACATTATACCTTCTGATAATACAAAGGATTGGTATAACTTGATATGGTTTTCAAGGAAAGAAAGTTGCTTAATGAAAGAACCCTTTGAGACTGGCAAAACAGGCAAAGAACAAAGATTCTTGATTTCATTCGTGGCAAGAACGTGGGTTCAATGTTATAAAAAAGGGTGGAATATTTCCCTTGACAAGAGGGCAATACTTCCAGAGAATGAAGGAAAAGGGAAAATGGGATTTAGTAGAGGGAAGACAGATCAAAGAAGAGGGCAGACTGAGCTGGGCAGGCTTGAAAGACTAGGAGAAACTAGTTCAAAGATGAACTAGTGAAGATAAAATTCAGGGATGAGAAAGACAAGAATTTGGTAGGTAGACAGGTAAGTCATGGCTAGAATAAAAACTCATGGTTCCTGTTGGAAGTTTGATAAAGTCATAGGGATTCTTCCAAAGATTTCTTTTTTGCAAAAGTTGGAAGAATGTGTGCTAGGCTTCTGCCACCATAAAAAGCTGAAATTTTTGTACATTTTTCTTCGGATGACCTACTTTCATACCCATAATGCAGATTCTCCCAAATACTCACTTTTCAAATTTCTCTTTGTAAGTTACTTAGGCATGGAATAAGAGTCCCATTCGCTTCAAGCATACTAAGATGCTTTGGCCTATGTTAATGAATTTTTCTCCCCTTACTTAATTGATCTAATTAAAATATCCATTTAATATGACTAGAATTAAGCCAACCATGGGTTAATTGCATTTGGCTGTCCAGGGCTCTAAAATAGTACATGACCTACTGCACAGACTTTAAGGAATTAAGAAATGTCAGACAATTGGAAAGATGTCTTTTACCTATTAAGTATTTAGCACTATGTTTTTTCTCTCTGACATCATGAGGATCTCATTAGTAAACAGTAAGCTATAATTCCAATGAAAACACTGAATAATTTTAATTAAATACTAGTAATGATAACAAATTTTATTATAATAATTATAGGATCAAAGAATTTCTTCTTTAGAAAGAAACTTCAAAGTCATCTGGCTTCTCTCTATTCTGAGGCTTAACTCTCCTCCATTCACCTGTCTTCAAATGGCCGTCTAGCCATGTGACATTCTTTTGCTATTATGTTTGGTTTTCTCACAATCAGAGGTTTCCCAAGAAAAGGTCTTGTTGATACAGGCATTAGACTAAAAACCCTGCCCCTATTAGAAGAAAAAGTAGGCCCAAATCTCTATCATGTCAGCTCAGGAACTAACATCCTCCATAAGACTCCTAAAGCAGAAGTAAAATCAAGAATCAATAAATGGGATAGTATCAAATAAAAATCTTCTTAACAGCAAAGGAAAAAATCAAAAGAGCTCTCATAAATGTAGAAAATCTTTAACATCTACACCTCAGAGCATTAATCTCAAGGATATACAAAGAACTCAAAAAGCTTAATACCAAAAATCCCCCCAAACTCAATCGATAAATGGGCAAAGGAACCAAACAGGCACTTCACAGAAGAAATGCAAATGGTCAGAAAATATGAAAAAATGGTCAACATCCCTAGTAATGAGAGAAATGTAAATTAAAATTATACTGAGAGTTCATTTCAGTCAGAAATATGTCAAGAATATAAGTAACAGTAAATGTTGACAAGGGTATAGGGGAAAATGTTCACTCATACAATGCGGGTGGACTGCAAACTGGCACAACCACTGTAGAAAGCAGTATGGAGATTCCTCAGAAAGCTTGGAATGGAACCACCATTTGACCCAGCTATCTCACTCCTTGGCCTATGCCCAAAGGACTTAAAATCAGCATACTACAGACTTACAGCCACATCAATGCTCGTTGCTGCTCAATTTACCATAGCCAGATTGTGGAACCAACCTAGATTCCCTTCAGTTGATGTATGCATAAAGAAACTGTGACATATATATACAATGGAATATTACTCTGCCATGAAGAATGACAAAATTACGGCATTTGCAGTCAAATGGATGAAAATGGAGACTATCATGCTAAGTGAGATAAGCCAATCTCAAAAAAAAATTAAGGACGAATGATCTCGCTGATAAGCAGATGAGGACATATAATGGGGGGTGCGAGGTGTTAGCCTTAGGGTTAGGGTTAGGTTTGGGGTTAGGGATAAGGAGGGGGGTAAGAATGGAGGAAGGAAGGACTGTATAGAGGGAAAAGAGGGGTGGGAGGGGTGGGGGGAAGGAAAAACATAACAGAATGAATCAAGCAACATTGCCCTATGTAAATTTATGATTACACAAATGGTATGCCTTGACTCCATGTACAAATAGAGAAACAACATGTATCCCATTTGTTTACAATAATAAAAAAATAATGATGTTAAAAAAACTATACTGAGAGTTCATCTCAGTCAGAAATATATCAAAATACAAGTAACAGTAAATGTTGGCAAGGATGTAGGGGAAAATATTCACTCATACATTGCTGGTGGACTGCAAACTGGTGCAACCACTGTAGAAAGCAGTATGGAGATTCCTCAGAAAACTTAGAATGGAACCATTATTTGACCCAGTTATCCCACTCCTTGGTTTATCCCCAAAGGACTTAAAATCAGCAGACTACAGTGACACAGCCACATCAGTGTTTATAGCACTCAATTCATGATAGAATAGCTATGGAACCAACCTAGGTGCCCTTCAACAGATGAACAGATAAAGAAAATGTGGTGTATATACACAATGGAATATTACTCAGCCATAAAGAAGAATAAAATTATAGCTTTTGCTAGTAAATGGATGGAACTGAAGAATATCATGCTAAGTGAAATAAATCAGGACTAGGGTTGTGGCTCAATGTTTCAGTGCTTGATCAGCATGTATGAGGTCCTGGGTTTGATCCTCAATACCCCATAAAAATGAATAATATAAAGGTATTAGTCCATCTACACCAAAAAATTTTTTTTTAAAAAGAAATTAACCAGTCCCAAGAAATAAAAGCCCAAAGTACTCTCTGGTAGGTGGATGATAACTCATAATAGGGGAGGATAGGGAGGAAAAGTAAGGATGTTCACTGGATTAGACAAAGGGGAATGAAGGGAAAGGAGGAGGAATGAGAATGGGAAAGACAGTAGAATGAATTGACATAACATTCCTTTGCTTATATATGAATATAAGACCAGTGTAACTCCACATGTTGAACCACAAGAATGGGATCCAAATTGGAATGGATTGCACTCCATGTATATAATATGTCAAAATACACCTTACTGTCATGTATATCTAAAAACAACAAATTAAGAAAAAAAAAAACCTTTATATGGACAAAAAAGGAAAAGGTCTTGTATTTTTTTTAATTTTTTAATGTTAAGCAGATATTATGCAACCCTCAAGATTTCCCTCCTTGGTTCTAGTTTGACTCTCTGCCCTACTTAGTAGGTTATTCCTTCAAATATTTGAAGGGAACTCTCAGATCTCCCCCAGATCTTAACTGATTTTGCCTAAACTTCTCCAGAAAATTCATCTGCATTTCAAATGATATATTTTCTCATTCCTTAAATCATTCTTATCTCTCTCCTTATTCACTGAATTTCAGTTTCAATTTTATAATATTTTCAGGTGGTAGTCTGATAAGTTTAGAGAACAATTATGTGTTCTGGGACATAATGAGTTTTTGATGATGCTAGATTAAATCATGCCTTTTAGAAGCCTTATCCTTTGTTGACTCATATTGAGCCTACTATCCCAAACTTCAAAGTTTCTTTCCAGTAATCCTAGCCTAAACTGAAAGAAGGTATGTAAAGAGGGTGTGAGGATTTGAAAGTTGAATATTCTACATTCTGGACTAGTCTCCTACCAGGTGTTAACTTGCTGTCTGAAATTAAGTTACACCATTTCTATATTTGACATTCTCTATAATGAAAGGTGGCATTCTTTTACTTCACAAATATATGCCAGTTGTCCAAAATTTAGATGAGTGTAATCATTTGGGAAAAATTTCGTCAAAAAATCTTATGCCTGTCCCAAACAGATGTACTGAATAAGCATCACCAGAGATGAGATCAAAGCATCACTGAGTTTGGAAAATATCCCAAGTGATTCTAATATATGTTTATGGTTATAAATTACTACTTTAGAGTCACTTAAAAATAAATGTTCTAGTAATAACTTTATGCCAAATATTATGCAACCCTCAACATTTCAGTCATACATACTGCTATTTAAAAGCAAGTACATACACACAATTAAACATAATCAAGTAATTAAGTAGTCAATTTGTACAGTCACTTACCTTTAAATACTTGAGTGGCCCAGCATCCTTGGAGCTCTGCAATGGACATAATGGCTCCTAAGGATTGAATCAGGCCTATGATAGCAAGAATTGACTTTTCTAGGTTGGGGGAAGACCTTTTGATATAGGGATATCTTGTTTTGACCACTTTGATGGAAACTTCACGAAAAGCAAAGGCAAACCTACAACCTGTGGCAAAGATAACAGCATCTATGTTGTCCTCTCTGGAGCCATCCTCAAATATGGCAGCTGCCTCTGTGAATTACTTCACATATCATTTCACTTTTACCAAGCCAGAAATTATATATTTGACAGATCATCATTTATTGTTGGATGCTGGTTCAGAGCTCTATGAGTGCCAATAAAGATGAAGAGGAGAAATGAGAGTGACCAAGAGAGAGGGAAAGAAGGGAAAAGAGAGAAATAAATCATGTAAGTAATTTTTTGCTTTGGTGGAGGTGGTTAAACAATGTCAATGGTTTTCACTCAGTCTCCCAATGAAATTTGGAAAAGTTCTACTTTACATAAGTTCTACTTTACCTCAGCTTTTCAGAGCAAAAGCTGAACCCTAGGAGTCACTGAGATGGGAAAGCACTGGAGAAGTGAAAGAAGAAGAGTCTTATTTGAGGAATGCATATGTGGTTTCATAAGTAATATTAACACTCTGTGGTATCATAAGGCCATAGGCCAATAGTTTCTGTCCACATATTATTAAGTCTGGCAGAACTTGTCTGTTAATATTCTGTTCAGTCCATTTCTAATTCCAAAGGCACCAGAAGTAGATTTAGAACTTCATTTCCCAAACTGTGTAATAAATTACATCCCTATAGCAATTTAGAGTTTAAATTATATTTCCATTCATTAACTTGACAGTCACACAAACTCTATGAAGGAGATAGAATAGGTGTCATTATCTAGGTTGTATAGATGTGGAAACTGAAGTCAAGAGAAGTGAAGTGACTTGACCAATGTTATACAGCCTAGTATTTTAGAATTTCTATTAAAATAGCTTTCTATAAACTCTTTTGGGATACTTTGGACATATTAAGTAGTGTTTTCTAGAGAGAGCATGGAATAAGGGTTTCAAAATAAGAAAGCCAAGTTTCCAGTATCTTGGGTCTTTAAAATATAAAAAGTCTTAATTCAGTTTTAAAACAGTCTTAATTTCTGAGCTTTAAGTCAGTAGGCTCTGACAGTCCTCATTCCATTATCTTCCTGGCCTAGCCTCAGAAATATTTTATGGTTTACAACTATCCTTGATTTTTTGAATTTAATTTGCTTTGATTCTAACTTTTAGGAAGATTCTTTTCTGCATCCCAAACTCATGATTTTATTTTTCTCTCTAAACCTATTCTCTTTCACTAGCAGTACCACCATTTACATAGATGGCCAAGTCACAAAACTATCTCATATCTGCTTACCAAGACTATGCTCTTTATCCCTTAAAAAGGAAGATTACCTAGAATAGTTTTGTTTCCTCCCTATCTCCCCTGAACTATTACAGTTGACTTTAGGGCTCCCTTCCTATCTGCCTTCTATACAATTTGCCTTAGAATAGAAAGCCAAATAGACATGATTTTAGGATCCTCGATTTAGAAAAGAAAATAAAAAGCTAGAAAGAATATTATTGGGTCAGGTGCTGTGGTAATTCTACAATACTTTTATTACAGATTTATTTTTATGTCACTCAGTTGCTTAAATTCTAGGCAAGTGCTCTGCCACTGAGCTAAATCCCAAACCCCCAAAATTTTTATTTAGCAGAGCATAGAAACAGTTTCTTACCTAATAGACCTAGAGATATATTTAACTACTCATCTACCTTTGCCATATAGTCTAGGTATATCAGATTATGTGCAGGTCTCAGGCTATAATTTGCCTTTTGCTATTCTAAGATATTATAATTAGAATGCTACATGCTGACACTATTTATGTACCTCTTATTATTCCATAACACCTCAATTTGTTTTGCAACTACAAAAGATATTCATGCTTAAATAACTAAGTGAAAAATTGTTGGAAAACACAACATCCAAGTATCATCTCACTAATTAACTTCAAATTGCTGAGACAATTTAGCAAGGCCCTAAGCAACTTAGTGAGACCCTATCTAAAACAATACAAGGGACTGGGAATGTAATTCAGTGGTAAAGTGACTCTGGGTCCAATCCCTAGTACCCAAAAGAAAAAAGAAAAGAATATTATTGAGACATCTGTGGAAATTTGAATATGCCAACATTTTAGATAATGTATTTTTTCAATGTTAAATTTCACAAATGTGATAATTGTATTATGGTATATAACAGAGTGCCCTTTTGCTTAGGTATATATTAATGATTTTTGACTTACATTAAAAAAGTTCTTAAGTATATATGTATACTACATATTGTTTGGATCTTCCTATCTTTTAAAAGGGAAAACAGAAAAAGCAAATATGGCCATATTTGATAGGTGAATCTAGGTAAAAGATATATGAATGTTCAATGTATTTATTATTGAACTGCTTTTCTGTAGATCTGAACATTTTCAAAAATGAGAGATTAGACAGAAAAAAAATCATTTAAAGTCAGTATATAAAAATGATTTCACAATGGTCCTCCTGGCTGTATGAGAATCTCATTCTTTATACTCTGCATCCTAATCATTTCTTTGTCATATCCTATTGTCTTTCTTCTCATTTATGTTTTTAAGGTAAGATCCATTCTGAAGTCTTCCATTTGTTACTCATGTTTTCCTCAGGAAAAGTACTTAGTTTCACTTAGTTTCAATTTTTTTTAATCTGTAAAATTGTCATAAAAAATGTACAGACCCCCAGGGCCATTTTTGAGGGTTAAATGAGATAATACATATAACTCATCACTGTGCTTGCCTTTAAAAACTCTTCAAAAATGTTGAGGTATTATTTGTATAATGGTGTAACATGACAGTCTGCTTTACACTAAATGTTTCTATAAATAGAAGCAGTATACTCTAAGCTAAATGTAGTAAATACATAAACCCATAACATGGTTGTTTATTATTATTATGTACCACATACAAAATTGTGTGAGCTAAATTTTATACAACTGTCAGCGCAGATGGGTTTGTAAATCAACATCACCATGATATTATAATGGCTATGATACTACTTAGCCAATAGGAATTTTTCAGTCCACATTAAAATCTTATGGGATCACCATTCTGTATGTACTCCAGCATTGACTGAAATGGCATTATGTGGTGGCATGATTGTTCACAGACCTCTAAACTCTAAAATTATCATTGCCCAAATGACAATAATACAAATTATTCCATTTTCAAGGGAACATGCACAATTAGGGTAGGCCTTATTTCAACCCAAGGTAAAAATCACTCAGACCACAACCTTCTATTCCTCAGTGTCAAAGGCATCGCTTGAGGGTCAACCTCCATTCTTAGTTAAGTTTCTGGTAGGTCACCCACCTGGAAAGCTTTCCAGGGGTAAGTGAGCATTAGTGTGATGGCCAGTGCAAACCATGTCTCCATCAAAGACATTAACCTCCTTTTTCCCATCACACTCAGTGACCACCTCCCATTGACCTGAAGTAGAGAAATCAGGCCTCTTCTTCACACTGTACACAGTGGTCTGAAAGAAAAGTAACATACACAGGGGACTGTAACCATAACCAGTACAATGTATATCTTCCCAGACACAACTTATCCTGCAAAATGTTACACAAAATGTTGATACCACAGGTACCATCACATCAGTAGGGTCCTTGCAAGAATATTTGATTTTCATACTCCATAAAGAACAGTTTTGTTTGAGGTTGTGGTCCAAATGAGAAGACTTCTATAAGGCACATAAAGTAAAATGGAGTTGACAGAATAATGTACTCTCCTGTACCTCCAGAAAAGTAGGATTTTTGAGGACTTTTAGTCTCTGCATTAAGGCATTGTAGCATTTGAATAAATTCTGAATTTATCCTGTACTTCTGTGAAACTCTGCGCACTAAACACCTATTCCTTCACTAACCCCAGACATCCCAAAACTCTCTGATATCTTCTGACACCCAAATTCTGTTCTCTTTGACTTACCTCAAACATGTGACTATGAGGTACCCTTTCATGTTGGAGTAGGAAAATATTTCAGTGGCTCTTATTTTTTAAAGGAATCTCTCTTTGCCTTTTACATATGCCCACTTTACAGATAATTATAAAGAGGCTGTGCGATAGGGAAATACTGGTATAATTTTTAGTTTTTTTAAAAAAAACAACAAATATGGGCTACTCTGCCAGTCTAAGGAAACATCAAGAATGCATTCCAATGAGGTTCTAGGGCCTTGGCTATAATGCCTTGGTTGAATAGTAGAGACACTAAGCCTAAACCATCCTGTACTACTTATAGTTCCTGTCATGTGTTTTTACACAAGCTGGTGCTTCTACTTGGATCATCCTTTTATTCCTTCTTCATTTGGTAGACTCCTTTCTATTCAAGACTCAGCTTAGACATTATCTTCTCTAAAAGTCTTTCCTGGAACTTGATTCCTCTTCCCTGATGGGTTAAACTTCCCTCTTCTGAGCTGTAATGCACAGATCTCTATAGCACTTATCACTTGGTTTATTACTTATATGTATAATAATAATTTTCTTCATTTTTCTGTGTCTTTAAACACAGTTACTTAGTTAAGTTACTTATTATTTTGTCTTTGCATCATCACTGCCTAGTACATTAACAAACTTGTTCAAGAACTGTCACTTAAACAGGTCAGAGATGCACCACTGGGCTGTACATGACTGGCTTGGAAATTGTCACCAGATATTTCCATTTTATTATTATTGCTAAACAGAAAAAGGTGGAAATTTTGGATTTTAAGCCAGGTGATTTATCTGTTTATGGTCATGATTATAAATTATAGGAAAATCACAGCAGACTTTAGAGAAGAAAGGAACCAGAAGTCATACAGTACAATCATCTTCTTTTACATAAAAAGAAAATTATGATAATTTAAATTTGAGAAATTAACTCATCTCAAGTCACAAGTTAATTAATGGTAACAACAAGGGCCGGAATTCAGGGTTTTGTTTCCTTATTCAGTGTTCTTCTCTCTCCACCAGATTTAATTTCTTTGCTTTCTCAATAACTTCTGAGTCACTACGTATTTCACCAGATTTTTTTGGTGATCACATAAAATAATATATTGAAAATTACCTCAGAAAGTATAAAGAATAAAGCAATAGTGGAAAAGTGGAACCAGAAAGATTTAATGTTCCCATACCTATTTATTCCCCTCATCTCCTTTATTATAAGCAGAGTATGAAATGAAGACAATGAAAACACTGGGGGCAGGTATCTTTCTGTATCTGGAGCAAAAATATATGAGAGACTTTCCCACGGGTATTTTAGAGATAGAACAAAGAGTGGAGTCTTTGTACTTGAGCATATCAACCTAATATTTACACATAAGCACTGGTAAATGAAGCCACATTATTCATTTAATTGATGAAGAACTTCAAACACAAAGACACCCACAAAACTGCCTACCTTGAACTGGATATACTTTAAAAGGTTGAAGTCTTTGGCATACATCCTGAAATACTCAAGGACCTGGGAATTGTGCATGAAGTTAAGATAATGATCTGGGATGGTGTAGTCACTGAAGTACATCATCTCCTTAGAAGTATTATGATCACCAATTTGTAAATACTGACTCTCCCTTCTTGAGGAATTTCCTGCAGTAAATTAGAAGTATTCATGTCAACTTGAGAACTAATTTCATGATTTACAAAAATAGCCAGTGAATAGTTGAAAAATTTCCTGAAATAAATGCCCATTTAAACAAATGCACACATACACCACCTCCATATATCTCCCAGTTCTTGGGCCTCTGTTTAGTTCCTTCCCCTTGAATCTCAGTATCTTTATGACTTGCTTTTGACCAACAGTATACAGTTGAAATGGCACTGAATGTCTTTCAATACTAAGTAATAAATAGCCTTGCATCTACCACCTGGGTGCCTTAGAAGGCTTACTTTGGTGTAACCCAGCAGCCATGTAAGAATTTAGCTTTGGTAGCTGTGACCCAAATACCTGACAATGAGAAATAATTCTTTTGGCTCATGGATTCAGAGGTTTCATCTCCACTGCTTTTGGCTTCAGGCAAGGCAGAAAATCATGGTGGAAGGGTATGGCAGAGGAAAAGCTTCTCAGCTCATGGTAGCCAGGAAGCAGGGGTTGGGGGAAGAGGCCCAGAACAAGATAGAGTCCCCAAGGGTAACCCCCCTGAACCTGTGATCTGTTTTTCAACAATGTCCCATCTGCCTACAGTTTCTACCACTGCCTAGTAATCCATTCAGCTGTCAATGAATTAATTCAATGATGATGTCAGAGCCCTAATGAATGAATCACTTTCCAAAAGACCCACTTCTGGACTATGCTGCATTGGATACCAAGACTTGAACACCTGGGCTTTTTGAGGATATTCTAAATCTTTACTATAAAAACTCCAACTACATTGAGACCACAATACTGTTAGGAAGCCCAACCTAGGCACATGGAAGAAAATATCCAGGATAGAGAAATATTCAAATAGCCCCCAGAAATTCTAGCTATCCCACCTAAAGTTCTAAACATGTGAACAAAGTAGTTCACATTAAATTCAGTCTTAGCACTGATCAGATGGCAATCACAAGAAATTCTAAGTGAGAACTTCCCAGCTGAATGAACAAGTCTCAAAAATTTTTGTATATATTGAGACATTGCTCTCAAGAAAACATACTAAGTTTCTTTTCAGTATAAGTTGTTATTTACTCCATTGTTACTATTGCTGGGTAACAGTCATTTAATTGAGTAAAAATGGGTTAGATCAAAACATACTAGGGAGAGTATAAGTTAGTGTAATATTTTCTGAGTAATTCTGCAATGTATATAAAAATCCTTGAAATTTACAGAGCCTTATAAAGAAATATTCAGACTTGCAAATGAAGATTATTGTTAAAGGTGTTACTGTCAGCATTATTCATAAAATAAAAAGAAATCAAGTTACTTGCTTAAGAAAAAATAACTGAAATTTGAGAACCACTGTTCTAGATCCTTGCTTCCCAAAGTATGGTCTGTGGACCAGCACAAAGGGGATCACTAGGGATATTGTTAGAAATGCAGAATTTTAGGCCCCTCTCTAGACTTAATGAATCAGAACTAATGTAACAAAATTCTCAACTGTTTCAGATGCACATGAAAACTGAGAAGAACTGGCTCAGATGACATTAATCCCTAATTCAGTGTCTTCCCTCCTACAACAAACTTTTTGCTTCCTCAAAAATGTCCAATTAATTACTTCATGGTGTTAAGGTGGTAATCAAATAAAATAATGCAATATGAATCCAGCCTATTACACTGTCACTGAAGTGTCACAAACCACAGGTTTTCAAATCTATTACATTTATATTCTTTTTGATTATAGAAAATCACCTTAACCAATTTGGACCCTCTCCTTCCTTTGTATTACATAAGCGAATAAATATTAGGAGAGTGGGTATTATAAAACATTAAATATCTACAAAACAGAGTGTTGGATTTGTCCACATTCAGGTTTATTTTCCTCCCAATTCTTATTAAAGAATTATTTAGTCTAGGAATCCAAAATTTACTCATACTCATTTGTCTGCCTAATAATTATTTCTTCTTGACTGCTAATAAGGTTTTCAGTAGTCTTCTTTCAAGTATTTTCTTATTTATTTTACCTATTTCAACCAAAGTATTCATTTATGTTGTGTTTATGTCTATATCTCTGCCATAATTAACATTTTAGCTGTTAATGGTTCCTGTATTACCTAGTAAAGTGCTTTATTGGGACTCCAGATCAACACAACCAGAATCTCATGAATGGGCTGACATCATTTTTTGTTAAAGTTCTCCCAGTGATTAATTCTTAAATATGTAGAAAAGTGGACAAATATATCCTTTTAATTGTTTTTCAATCCATTTGTTGTCTTATTACCTTTTTTGCCATTTTTTTGAGGAAGAAGGAGTTATGAAATTTATGATTTTTTAAAAACATATTTCATTAAAGGGTGTATATTGTTTAATTTTCTGATGAAATAGTAACAGTAACATTTTATATTATATTGTGCCCACATGACAATAATTTGTCTATCTGCTACACTTTAAAACTTTACTATGTAAAATAGTTATCTGATCATCAGCATAAATATCACCTAGGGCTTATCAGAAATGGACAATTTTGGTATACTCCATAGTATACCATGGAGTTCATGAGAATCTCCAGTAATTCATATGTACATTAAAGTTTGAAAAGCACAGTTTAGCATGCTTTAATGATTTTTAGATCTGCAGTTTGACTAAAAAATACCAAGATTATTTTATAAAATTGAGTACTTATTAAATCCTTAGCATTTTGAAAGAAATTTATTAACTTTTCAAGTAATTTCATTCATAAGATAACATCAGAGTAAACTGATATATATATATATATATCATACCACAACCTACTTTGTAGCATCGGTCTCACTTAATGTTAATGAAGAGATCAAGAATTGATTGAAATTAATGTCTTAAGAGCTCATATAATTATTATTAGAAAATTTCAGCTCTACAAGGAGGAGACAATACCAGTTTGGTAGGTGGAACATGATCAGAAAATAGAAGTGGTGGTGTCTGAGAAAACACTTGTTTGGCAGATAGAAAAATGAAAGAGAAATCACAATAGGAGAGTAAGTGGTACTACCAGAGAAGAAAATAAAAATACACTGAATCCCAGGAAACTGTCACAAAAAATGAGAAAATAGAATCCGTGAATTCCCAGGATTCTTATTGGACACCCACCAGTGGAGGCGGAATTTCAAAGTGCTTAGATCAATCCTACATATGAAACCTCTAACAAATTATAAACAAGTTTTGGGGAATGGAAGGACAACTAGACTCCAAATAATGATCATGGGATGGATAGAGAAGTACATATCAGGAAAACGTTCTCAAGGTAACCAACAGCAACATGCAAAATATATTCAGTCCATTAAAGAATGTTTATAATACCTTAGTCTCCACAGCTATGTAACTGAAAAATGTGAAAAGGAGGATCTATAGCTCAATAAACATTCTTAGCAGCTACTCAGGACAGCTTTCTTTTCAAAAATCCACTTATTAAACATAAATATATTGGATCGGAAATATATGCCAGGCATCATTCTTGGTTTTAGAATATAATAGTGAGCCATATAGGTATATTTGTGTTAAGAAAAGTCAGAGAAGTCAGAGCATTATAATGAAAGTATATTTTTTTATAGAAGCAGTTTATAAAGTGTTGAAATTTTTCCCAGAGGATAATAAAAATGAAATCCTCAGGCTGTATATTCAGCAGATTTTAACTTCAAATCCCTTTAGAGTTTAAAAACCACAAAACTGATAATCAGGCAGAATAAAGGCTACACTCCCAACATCATCCCTGCCTCAACTGATTTCACTGCCATTCAGTAATTGCCAAACCTGGCTAGGATGCTTAAGAAGACTCAAAATGTGGGGGTCTCACTCAAGGCATGAATAATAACTGACATGTAACCATATGCAGAGCTCTCACTTTTATAAGTGATTAATGTAATTATTCATTCACTTACTCGCTATGATCACTGTACAAAGGAGGTATTACTATTATCCCTTCCTAAAGATTAAAAAAAAAAACAAAACAAAATAGGGGTCAGAGAGGGGTTTAATGATTTGCCCACGCCCATACTTCTTGTGAATGACTGTCTTTGAATCTAAAACAGTGCTCTTAACTTCTACACTAAGGTGTGACTGGATTTCAAGAGTAGAATTTTCTGTTAATAAAAATAAATTAACAGGGTTTTCAGTCTACATATTATTATGATAAAGGTATAGGGATTTGCTAAGGGGATTCATTTTAGATCTGAATAAGACTATAGTAAGAATTAGTTCCCAAAATGGAGTCAAGATAGAACACATTTGTTCAACTAAGAAATGTCATAAGGCCACTTTTAAGTAGCTGGCCAACACTGTGTTAGTTTTTATGATGTGAAATATACCTGTGACACCTCAATTCCATTCACTTGTCCAGAAAATGAGCTTAAAAGTAAACCAAGTTAGAGGTCAATGAAGGTGATTGATACTTTTTGGCACTTAATAAGCATACC
Organism: Sciurus vulgaris; assembly: GCF_902686455.1. Lineage (NCBI taxonomy): Eukaryota > Metazoa > Chordata > Mammalia > Rodentia > Sciuridae > Sciurus > Sciurus vulgaris. The sequence goes on along the minus strand of NW_027632820.1, from coordinate 1,207,084 downwards.
ATTTAAATAGATGATATTTTCAATGGTTACTAACAAGTTGTAGGGTTGGATGTGCATATTAAAACAATTTAAGACAATTTAACTTTAAAACTGAGTATGTGTCAGAACAAGAAAACCCATTTGCTGGTGCGCTCTACCCTCTTCTGGAAGACAAAGAACTTTGAACTTTTCAAAGCAAGAAGTTTACAGCAAACAATACTATCAAATTTTATACGTTATTCAAGGACAAGAAATGTCAGAAAAATGCCTGAATATTTTTTAATAGAAAAAGTGATGTTGAAGATTGGAGGGAGGTATTCCTGAAAGGAGTTGTTAGCAGGTAATTCTAGCTCGTTTGCCTTTTAGACATATCAGAAACAACCACTCTACATTTTCTAATCCCTTTGTGCTTTCTAATATAGGTTGTTCTGTTACTCATCCTCCCTGCTTCACCAGATTGTTTCCCTCTCCTGAAAAACAGAAAAACTAATGAAATGAAAATATTGTCTGTGGTTTTCATAGACAATAGAAAAGGAAAAAAAGGGACATGTGCAATGCATTTTGTAGCCAACAGAGGGAAAGAGAAACCCTCATAAATGTGAGGTGGGGAGATGTTAAGTCAACAGGCAGAATTTTATCAGGTTTAGTCACTAACAAGCTCTCATATTACCTAACATGAGATAAAAAGTTGTGAAAGAATGGACTTTTTTTTAAGCTGTCTGAGGTCACCCTCCCAGTTATCTTAACTCCCTAAGGTCACCCTCCCAGTCATCTCAACTCCCTAAGGTCACCCTCCCAGGAATGGGAACAAAGCCCTTAAAGCTGTTCTCTGTTCCCAAACAGAGAGTAAAAGAGTAAATTGAGCCTGATAGCCAGATAATGCTCAAACAGTAGGATTACCAGAAACTATTGACCAGAATCTACAGCCTGTTGTAAAACATTGTGAAACATGTTGTCAGCAAACCCAGACCCCCTTTGAAATTTCCTGGCAGCTTTGTTCCCCCTTTTCCCCCTTTCATGTGTGACCCCTCCCGATGTGTGGTTTCTGCCTTTATAAACCTACAAGATTTTCTGCTAGGGACTCGACTCCTGGAGTTGGGTCCCAGCGCGCTGGAATAAACACCTCTTGCAGTTTGCATCAAGTGACGCCTCCTGCGGTTGATTGGGGTTGCCGTCCATCCATGGGACAGAGTTGGGGTTTCCTTTTGGGGGCCTTACATTTGGGGGCTCGTCCAGGATAAGATGGCCCCCTCATCCGCGGAGTCGACATTGGAGGTAAGAAGGGGTACCCCGAAGTTGTCTGTCTTTGTCTTGTGTTTTGCTAGTTGGTCTGGTTCTGTGAGCGCGCTTTCGGTTTTCGGTGGCAGCCGTTCGGTGACTCATGAGAGTGGCCGAACAGTGGCCGGCAGATGTGCCTGGGGGGCCACAGGTTGCAGCCCTGGGGGATGCCCTAAGGGTGGAAGGAGAGCCAGGGACGCCTGGTAGTCTTCGTCGGTAAGGGCGCTGATGGGGTTCAATTGGTGGATCAGAGATTGGCGCCCGTCTGTATCTGGTTCTGTTGTGTGTTTGTGGCGGACAAGGTGGAGGAAGGGTTGGAACAACTGGGGGGTTCTCGGACCGGGCTACTCTCAGGTGGACCCCAAAGGTTCCTTCTCTGGACTCCCCCTCCCGACAGCCCTGAAGGGTAACTTAGCAAAGTAGCTTCAGTCTCAAAAGTAATGAAAAATAAGGTCTCATAATTTTAACATCCAACCTGTCCTGATGAGGTGGCTAAAATGCCTTAGACACAGAGTTTCTGTTAAAACCTGTTAGATCCTTCCAGATCTCAGTCAAGGTTTACATTGAAATATAAATAAAAGAAGCCTAAAGGCTCAGTAGAAGACCGGTCTCAAACCCAGGGAAAGAAAAGGTAAAAAGAGTCTTTAAAACTCCAGCAAAGTAAATGCTATATTTTTAATTATATGTTTTTTTTTGAGCTCATGATTTTTTGATCAGTTCTATTTTTTATTCAACTAGAGTTTTTGAATATCTATTACACTGCAATGGAGATTCACCTATAAAGTTACAAGGGCTTGATTTTGTGTTATTTGTATGTTGTGCTGTCTGATGTCATGTTTTGTCTGTATCAAAACTGAGCGCTCCTAAAATTAAGATTTAAAAATGGATCCAGATACTTTTAATTCACGTGATTTAAAAAAGGTTCAAATTGGGTAAACTAATAAGAGTAAAATGTCTTTGAAAATAACTTGCAAGTCTCTAGGTGGTCAAGCTAATAAAATATTGATGTTAATAAAGTGTCTAATATCAATTGTTTCTAGGACTTTTCTTCAACAGGATAGAGACAGCAAATACTGTACAGAACACTTGTCTGATATCTTGGTTTTTACAGAATAAGTGAATTAGAGTTAACATGTATGATATTACTCTAATGTGTTTGTAGAGATATCTGATTAATTTACAAAGTTAAAATGCTAATTGTTAAATAACATCGAGTACTTTTAACTCCTTAAATTCCATGGGGTATCATACTTAAACATTATTGGTGTTTTCATAGGTTGGTAAATAAAAGGGTTTAAACTTGCTTTGTGTCATCACTAAACTAAAAACAAGGTTACTAAGAGTTATGTCCTAACAAGTGCAATTCTATATACAAAGGGTCCCAAAAGTTTCAACTGTGTTTCAATTAGAGTACTATGAACAACAGAATATTTAATCTTATTAAAATAGAGTAATTTATCTAAATTCAGAAATTTCATAAGAGTTGTTTCAGAATGTGAACAAAAAGGGGTCAACAAATAGGAAAGAGAAAATAAAAGGTTCTGGGTATGGAAATGTATTTAGTAAAAGGAAAAAGGAAATGTTTCTGGGTAAGAAAGTGCTTGTGTGATGAAATACATGAGGGTCTAAGTAAGTGCTAAGAAAGTCTATGTAAGTAAAGGGCAAGTTTCAACAAGTTTGTGTGTAACTAAGTTGGTTATATGTATGTGAGACAGCTAAAACTATTGAAGGTTTTTCCTAAGGTGAAATACTAATGTTCTGATATAAACCAAAGTTTAATCTATATGGTAAAATGACATGGTAAAATGACATGGATTTGAAACACTAATTTACTCTTTGTGTCTATTAAGTTTTATTCTTTAGAACAATTAGTCTTAAAAATTGGGGTGTATACAATTATGGTTAAACAACTATTACAGAGTATTGTACTTTGCTACAGAGCCTATATTTCTCTTTAAAAACTCAATTTGGTAAGATAAAAGTGTCAAGGTATTTGTGAAATGGTCACTAGTTGTATATTAAATGTGTTCATATTTTTCAGGACCACAAGTTTTTAAAGCAAGGAATTTATTAAGCTCTGCTATCCTCCAGATTAAACTTGTCTGTAATGGTAATCTTAAACTTATAAAGAGTAAATTTTATTGGGGATTTATTTCTATCATTTAATGTTCTATTATAGGACCTGCTATCAATAGGGTATGTGTAAAATTTGTTACTTTTTACACTGGGATAAAGAATTTCAAATGTAAATGTATTTCTAAACATTAGAGTCTGATTTGTTTAAAGGTTAATATTGTGAAACATGAAAGAAACATGAAAACATTTTGCCACTTAATCACACAAAAGGAAAGTTAAAAGCTCTCTCAGCCTTTCTTTGATTCATGTTTTAGATACTATGTTAAATTGTGTTAATTATAAAGTTTACATAGACTCAGGAAACAGTATATGTAAACTACTTAATGGTATTTAAGGAAAAGAAGCAAAGATCAACATCAGAATTAGAACACTTAAGATCTGTAAAGAGCCACGCCTTACCTGAGATAAGGCTCTGCCTCCCACCTCACTGTGTGTAGAATAGCTCCAAAATAAGCCAGACTTCAGCTTATTTAAAGTTATAGTCAAAGATTGGTATAGTCAAAGATTGGTTCTTGTTGTAAAAGTACTGTGATCTCAAATAGGGGATAGAATGTAGTTCTCAATCAAAATTCAAGATAGCTATTATACAAGCTGAATATATTTTTACTCTTGCTAATTTCATTTTGTAAAACTGTTACCTGTTAATGTTTTGCAGAAGTAGCTGCTCCAAGAACAAACAACCTAGGTAACTTGTGATAATAAGCCATCACCTATAGAATAGATAGTGGTAACTTCCAGTACTAATGCAGACTGCAGTTAGATAAAAGGGTAAATAACTGTAAAGTTATGGACATTAAAGTTAAAGCCCATTACCCTTAATTTATGACGGGTGAGACTGGCTTGATGGATAATTAAGATCAAACTTAGAAATTGGAGTTAAATACAGAGGTCAAGAAAAGTCCATATTTGGGTCTTGCCCTCAACGTTAGCCTGAACCCAGGGAGTAAGAGAACTTCTCTAAGGAGCGTTGCAACTCTGGGTCACACAACCTCCTGATCAAGGAGATTGTTGAGACTAGAGGATGAAAAATTATCCAGTGCATCTGCTGCAGAGGAGGGTCATGGAAAAGGGGAAACATCCCTTGATGTTTCTAAAGGAAGTCACCTCATCAAGAGACCCTGCCTAATCAAAGTCACTGGTGGAGCTAAGGAGCCGCTCTTAAGTTCTGTACAAGTGACCCCTGTGGGAACTCAGCTGACTCTTTAACAAGACAGGAACCAGGTCAATTTGACCAACTTGATCATAGATACCCAGCAAAACAGTTAAAACCAAAATATAGCCATTCTTGGGCATTTAAAGGAAATAATAATTAAATGTAACTTAAGATGTACACTTGTATTAGCCCACTAGAATAAAGGCTGGAAGCTACAAATGAAAGAAAGATTCTTCAGCAAATGTGCCTGATAACTATCAAGAGAAACTGCCAGAGTCAGAAGTTTTTAGTCAGTTTAAGACCTTCCTAAGCTACACAGGTAGACTTAATCTATGTTTGTTAGTATGATTATCTATTCCTAAGTAACAGAAGTATAGAGATCTCTAGTAAACACAGGTTATACCAATAAAGGGATATTCTACAAAATCAGATGACATTAAGTAGCTTAACTATATTTTCTGGGGACATCTATGACAATGTTAAAGTCCCCAAATAAAGGCCTTGTTCTCTCCAGCCTTTGCTAGGCCTAGTTATGGGAACAATTTCTCAGTTCTTTCACTTCCTGATGAGAGATTAACTTCTGTCATTTTCATGATACTCAGTGGCATATTTCAGATGCTGCAACATTTACTTTGTGCTAATCTCATTTCAGTACTCATGTCTTTTTGTTCTTCTATCATAGAAGCAGCCGCCCCCAGATGACTTTACAACCTGCTCTTCCCCAACCAGGCTTCTTCCTGGGACCCCTTGACTGACCCGATTTTTAGAAAAGGAACTCCAAGCTGCTTGCCCCACGCCACCCACTTCCAGCTCGAAGAAGCTAGAGCGGTCATCGACCTCCTTCCCCAGCAGCATGGAGTTCCTGAGATTAGAGGGGGGAATGAAGCCAGAATTGGGAACAGGTAGTTAGTGTAGAAATAGGGGATCGGGTCAAATCGAGGAAATGGCCATAAAATCATCTGCCTCTGGAAGTTGGAGACTGCCCCTGGAAGAATGGAATGTCAAGGATCTCCAGAGCCCATTGATTACCAAATTTACCTGCCTTTATCAAGGACTGTTTACCAAGGACTGCAAACAAGGGGCTGCTAATTGGTGGCCCGCCCCCTGGGCTCTTGCCTGCCTGAAATCACCTAGTCACCTTCATCAGGGAAAGAGTAAGTGCTGTATAGGTACTAATGCTTAGGCAACAATACCAGTCCCTCCGCCAAGGAAATAGCTTTGGAGAAGAGTATATAGAGACAGAAGTTCCATGATTAGAACTTACCAGAAAAGAAAATGGGGAAATGAAAGAATGGACATTTTTTTTAAGCTGTCTGAGGTCACCCTCCCAGTTATCTTAACTCCCTAAGGTCACCCTCCCAATCATCTCAACTCCCTAAGGTCACCCTCCCAGGAATGGGAACAAAGCCCTTAAAGCTGTTCTCTGTTCCCAAACAGAGAGTAAAAGAGTAAATTGAGCCTAATAGCCAGATAGTGCTCAAACAGTAGGATTACCAGAAACTATTGACCAGAATCTACAGCCTGTTGTAAAACATTGTGAAACATGTTGTCAGCAAATCCAGACCCCCTTTGAAATTTCCTGGCAGCTTTGTTCCCCCTTTTCCCCCTTTCATGTGTGACCCCTCCCGATGTGTGGTTTCTGCCTTTATAAACCTACAAGATTTTCTGCTAGGGACTCGACTCCTGGAGTTGGGTCCCAGCACGCTGGAATAAACACCTCTTGCGGTTTGCATCAAGTGACGCCTCCTGCGGTTGATTGGGGTTGCCATCCATCCATGGGACAGAGTTGGGGTTTCCTTTTTGGGGGCCTTACAGTTGCATGCCCCCATCTACAGGGAGAGTTTCAAGTATTAAGGGACAAGGAGATTTATCTGATACCTACACAGCCCTCCAAAGTCATCAGTCCTTTTAAAGCAAACAATTCCAAGTCTTCATACAGGCAAAACTTGACAGAAGAGAGTTCACAGGATTCACTCCCAATAATAGCAATTCTTTTCTTGGTCATGGCCTCCACAGGTCTTCACCTGGCTGTGGCAATGCCACTTGTCCTAAAGAGAGAATGACAAGAGACAGAAAGCACAAATCTGTCAACAGTTTTTAATAAAGACAGTTGTCATGACACTCAAATAATTGCTGTAACAAAAGGTAACTTTCAGAAAGGCAGATTTGATTGCCTCTTCAGAAGGAATCTCCTGCACAGGGTAGGGCAGCCCTGTTGCCTGTAGGACCCAGAGCTGAGTAGGCCCATAGTGCTGTATTACTGTTTGCAGAAGCATCTGGGGGATTCTTCAGCTACAATCTGGAAGTTAATCTGATTTTATACTGCAATAAAAGAAATATAAACTGCAGAAGTAAAAACAGCAGCAACAATCAATGGGGAGGAGCTGTTCTGTCCCACCTCCTTTCAGCCAACACCCCACTCACTCATTGGTAGCAATTCTCCCTCTCTTAATGGAAAGAAAACGTGGAGTGAAACTGCTTTGAGCAGAAAACAAAAACAAAAAAATCATCTACAACTTCTGGAGTTTTCAGCTGCTGTTATAGGCAGTGCCTTTTTACTCCCTCTGGAGACAGAATGGTAGTCTAATCTCTTTTGCTCCCCTCCTCTCCGCATTCACTTTTAACTTCCTGCTTTTCCCTTAAAGTGACAAACTCCTACTAAAACAAAACTTTCAACAACTCCCAAGAAAGCTTGATAGAAATGCCAAAATACAGAACACCCGCCTTGCAGGAAGTCTGTTCAAACAGGTGTTCCTGAAGCCAGAATTGGGGACAGGCAGTTAGTGTAGAAATAGGGATCAAGGAAATGGAGGCCATAAAACCATCTGCCTCTGGAAGTTGGAGACTGCTGTGGGAGAATGGAATGTCAAGGACCTGCAGAACCCATTGATAACCAAATTTACCTGCCCTTGTCAGAGACTGCAGGCAGGAAGATGCTGATTAATGCCCCCTGGGCCCTTACCTGCCTGAATCACTTTGGCCCTCCCCTGCCCCATCCGCTTCTCACCTGCAAAACCAGGCCTAATCCTGTAGGCAGGAAGGAAAGAGATAAGGGGAGAGAATGGGAGAATAAAACCCATAAAAAGGACAGGCAGGATTTGCTCATCCCACGGATTCTGCCTTTGGGTCCCCTTCTTCCACCCGGAAGAAGTCTGCTTTTACTTTTCTTTAATAAAGCTGCATTTTCCACTCTACATTTGCCTCAGTGTGCTTCTCTGGCGTTATACTTCAACACCTGAGGAAGCAGGACTCATCACTGGTAAAGAGCGGTATCAATCCTACCCCTTTTTCTCCCTCCTCTTCACCTCATGGACTGAATCTTCAGATCTACACTACTGGTAGAATTTACTGTAAAATCCCCATGCTTGTTTTAAACTACTTTTAGATGAACTATAGCTGTTTTCATTTCAACAACTTTTAAATATGGTTACAAATAGATCTTTGGCTTGTAGAATTATTTTATTCCATCAGGAAGATGCTTGTCTTAGACTGATATATGGTCTGAATTATGTAAAAATAAAGGAAGCACACAATGGGAAACACATAATGTCCACATCACCTAATGGGAGAATGAAAGAAAAGAGGATCAAAGGTGGAGTTGTGTGTTTGTGCATAAATATATATATATATATATATGTAATAAAAAGGAATATTTTCACTTTGGTTGGGGTATGAGAGATTGAAGCTGGAACACTTACCTACTGAGCCACAATCCTTTATTTTTCATTTTGAGACAGGATCTCACTAAGTTTCTTAGGGTCTCAGTAATTTTATGAAGCTGACTTTGAACTTGTAATCCTCCTGCTTCAACACCCTGAGCCACTGAGATTACAAGTGAGTGCCACAGCACTGGGCATAAAGTTTTAACTTTTTGATGTGGTTTTGTCAAAAGTTATTCATCAATATTTACTAATCTTTCAATGGACACATCAAGATGACCTAGTCAAATAGTTCTTATTTTAAAAGAGCTGCTATTTAATTTTGCTCTGAATCCTTGTCTCACTTTGCTCCTGCAACACTTCCACTAAAACTTTTTTTAACTAGTGTCTGTCCTCACAGATTACCACCAAAAACAGTGCCTTTTGTCACCAAGGACTTTTCCTTCTGTCTAATGCTGCTTTCTCCTAGGAAGGTAAAGCAATGTTCTTTTTTTTTTTTTTTTTCAGTTACCTAAATATCCTTTGAGACTTCAGAATAATTAGTTTTTCAATCCATCCCTCCCAAGTCCTATGGTAGTGGAAGGGCCAAGAAATACTTAAGAACAGGACATTTCATCTACAACCACCCAGTTTGTATTAAACCATGGATTGTTAGGTGTTGGAGAACACAGATGGTATTCTTCTGTTAATAAATCACTGGACCACATGGAGCTACATCTGAATGAGAGAGACAACTGCATGTCACCCAGATATACAATTCAAGTTGGGTGCAGTAGCCAGATGGGTTTGGGGTTGTCATCTTTGGGGTAGGAATGAGCATATCAAGAGTAGAATTAACATTGAATTTTAGTGGCTAGACAAGAAGCAAACACTGCTAGATACTCAGTAAAATGTTTTCTCCTCCTCTTATAATATAATATATCTCTTTGGAATGGGGCTGCCCAAAGAAGAACTGTATTTTCCTGGTTCTCCTTTAAGCTATGTGTAAATTTATGATCAAGTTATCACCAAGAAACATAATAAGAGCAAATGTGAGCAACTTCTGCCTAACCTGTGAGGATTGTACTATTTTGAAAATATTAATAGAACACAACAAACATAAAAAATGTTCAACATCTCTAGTGATTAGAGAAATACAAATTGAAATGGCATTGAGAGTTCATCTTACTCCTGCCAGAATAATAATTATCAAGAATACAAGTAAGAATAAATGTTGGCAAGGATATTGTGAAAAATGTTCACTCATACATTGCTGGGGTGACTGCAAAGTGGTGCAACCACTCTGGAAAGCAATATGGAGATTCCTCAGAAAATTTGGAATAGAACCACCATTTGACCTAGTTATCCTACTCCTAGGTTTATACCCAAAGGACTTAAAATCAACATACTATGATGACATAGCCACATCAATGTTTATAGCAGCTCAATTTACAATAGCTAAACTATGGAACCAATGTAGATGTCCTTCAACAGATGAATGGATAAAGAAATGTGGTATATATGTACAATGGAATATTACTGAGCCATAAAGAAAAATGAAATTATGGCATTTGCAAATAAATGGACAGAAATGGAGACTATCATACTAAGTGAAATAAGCCAATCCCAAAAAACCAAAGGCTGAATATCCTCTTTGATATGCAGATGCTAATGCACAATAAGGTGGGGTAATAGAAGTACATTAGATAAAGGAGAATGAAGGAAAGGGGGGGAATGAAAATAGGAAAGACAGTAAAATGAATTGAACATAACTTTCCTATGTTCACATATGAATTCACGACTAGTGTAACTCCATATCATTCACAAGCACAAGGATGGAAAGTTATGCTCCATGTATGTATAATATGCCAAAATACATTCTAGTGTCATGTAAAACTAAACAGGACAAATAAAATATTAAATTAAAAGAATGAAGAAAATATTAATAGCAGATAATTTCCCAGATGATAAGTGCAACTCTAGGTGGTGAGGGCCAAACACATGCACAGGATAGCCATTGAATTAAAAAACAGTTACCTTTACCTTATTAGCAGAAGACCTAAGGTGGAGAATTAACATGTAAAGGAGATATGGGACTCATAGGGAGGCATGATGAAGGAGAACATAGGCACAACTCTAGTTCCACCTCTACAGGTGATGATATGAAGACATACACATAATGTATACACATGCACTTTTTGAAATGATATGAATGAATGTTTACATGGAAGTTTAGGAAAAATTTTAATCACCATGGAACTTATTGGATTTGTATAGCTTTCATAGCAGGCAGTAGGAACAATCTAAGCAGGCACATTTAAAACTTCAACTCATATATCATGTTCATAAACATTCCAAAAGAAAGCACATGGGTTTTGTCCTTGAGAGACACAGAAAGTCACATGACTAAGGGTTTGGATGTACAATATTCCTGTAGTGGAGAATATGGAGAGTTGGGAGTAGGAATATAATCTAACAAAGTTGGCTATCCATGAACTATAATTGAGTAGATAAAGCACACTCTGTGATTCTTTTTGCTTTCAGAGACCACATCTATGGGTCATGAAAATGAGGAAAACACTATGCCTGTGGACTTCACAAGCTAATGATATTACCATGGAACCTCAACCCTGAAGGATAACTCCTGATTACTTGAGCCTTTACTGGTGAGATGCAGACAGTTGGGTGCTCTCCAGATTTATTTCCAGCTACAGTATTTTGGTCTTTTACAATATCCTGGAAATTCAAATTTGTGCTTTGTTTCTTATTTAAAAAACAAGGTGGGACTGGGGTTATGGCTCCCAGGTAGAGCACTTGCCTAGCATGTGTGAGGCACTGTGTTCATTTCTCAGTACTGCATATAAATAAATGAATAAAATAAATGTCTATCAATATCTAAAAATATTTTTTTAAATGTGGTCTATTTACTGTTGTCAACAGTGATATAGGAAAACTACTATTGTCCTCACTATGAATTACTATGCATCATGGGCCTTTTGGAAGCACTATCAGATTATTTAAGTCTTCTGAGGTTGAAGATTATTTTACATACCATTTTTGAGCATTTTTGGGTATCAAAATGGGAAACTTCCTTGGCTAAATGTTACAACTGTACCTCAGGAATACAGATATATGTGCAACAGGTATGTTCATTTTTCAAACCTAAGACCAAGGCTTTGTGAAGTTAGGGTATAAGATGGCTTTGGGTTCTTATCAACCCAGAGGAAGAGGAAGGTCACAGAGTGTTCTTAGGATTTCAGTGTAGGCTGAATCAGGAGGAACATTTGTCTTTATGCAATTTTACTGCTGAGATAATCTGCTTGTTACATCAAATCTGTCAGAAAAGTTAAACTGCAGCAGTAGTACACTCAATGTCTTCAGGGACTAGCTAGGTAGATTGCATAAATGTTTTTCTGCTGGACCAAAAAGAGTGAAATTGCTTGTAACCAATTTGAAAAAAGTATTAAATTAGAACAAAAACAACAAAATAAAGCTGGGCACAATGGCACAAGCTTGTCATCATAAGTACTCAGGAGGCTAATGCAGGAAGATCACAGTTTGAGGCCAGCCTTGGCAACTTAGCCAGAATACCCATGCCCCCAATAAAATAAAATAAAAAGGAATGGGGATGTGGCTCAGTAGGATAGTGCTTGCCTAACATACATAAAACCTTGGGTTCAATTCCAGTAGTTTAAACAAATGAAATAGGACAACAAGAACTGCTCTGTCAAACAAAAGACACACAGACAAGTTTCAGTGCAAAGCTATCTACAATCTCTGACCTGTGTTCTCAATAAATTTTTGATAATATTTTAGTGTGTGCCCTACCTTTGGTATTGAAAGGGAGTGACAATTCTCAGAGGTGACTGGGCAAGAGTTCTGTAAAGCACTTCCTGCTATACTTAAAAGCATAGTATTGTTGGTATATCTTCTCAGGCTCTTGGGCTCTCCAGGTATTACATTTATTATATAAATCTGAGGCCTAAGATATATAGTTACATCAAAGTCAAGTGTAGTTTTTCCTTGCTTGGGAGAAAGAAAACCCAAATTGCTTTCAACTCAGTGTAGGGCACTGATCTAATCCTAAACTTAGCCCAAAAGTCCAAGTTCATAAATGCAGAAGAGGTCTGAAACATTTTCCCCTGTGGTCACATCTTTTACTGAAGTTCCATATCTGACTCACTAGATGCTGCCAACTACTGTCCTATTTTAACCCAGTAGACCAAGGACATAGGACAGCAAATATATAACCTGTTCACTAACGTGTGCTTTAATCATTCTTGTTTTGGTTGGGGTTGATGTTAAGATCTACCAAAGGCATGATTTGGTTACTATTAATGTTACTGGGTTGTTGTTGTCAGAGGACATTCCCTTCTGTGGAGGAATAAAACAGAATTAATACAAGCATTATTACTATATAACCTGAGCAATGAATGAAAAAGGAATTGAGCTAGACTTCATTCTGGCAGTTAATACTGACTCACTAGAAAATAATGAACAGGTTTCCTAAACTTTCTGTGCCTTAGCTTGCCCATTTGTTAAATATTCTCCTTTCCTCAAGATTATAAAAATTATAGGTCCTATATTTTTGAGCAGCTCCAAAGGCCCCTCACTCAAGCATCTAACAATATTTCTCAGTATTACCTATGGGCCAGACACTGTTCTAGGTACAAATCCAATACATCCTAAAGGTGAATTTATTATCTTCCCTCACTCAAACCAGCTTTTATGTCTTATAATCCCTCAGTGGTGGGACAAACATCCATATCCCAGGGTAGACACCTGTGGGAGTCTCCCTGGAATCTGTTTCTGTCACCTTTAACCTTGTGTTTATTAATGACCAAATTCTCTCAAGTGCATCTTCACTAATTATTTTTTCTTTCAGTAGAGATTGAACACAGGGCGCCACATATGCTATGTAATTGTTCTACCATTGAACTACATAGCTTTTTAATTTACATATCTTTTATTTCATTTTACAGTCATTTTTATTTTGAGACAGTGTCACTAAATTGCCCAGGGTTACCCTGAACTTGCCGTCCTCCTATCTCAGCCTCTGAAGTGTCTGAGATTACAGGTGTGCTCCATTGCACACTGCTCTGTCACCAATTTTTGAATATATTTATTATCCCTTACAGATCTTGTCTCAATGACTTTGTCTTTGTGATCTCTTTGACCTATACTTGCTTCCTCTTTTTTTGCAATGCTGGCTTCCCATCATGCAGACCTTAATTTGAATGTCATCTTTCTAGTGCTATCGTCTTCAACCCACTCTACTCAGATGCGACCAAGCCCTATTCTCAATATCATTACCTTCTTAGCACTATTCTACCTGATAATTTATTTGCACTTTCTTTTCTTTTTATATTTATTCATCACTACAACCTGAACTTCACAAGTACAGGGATCTTATCTATTGTGTTCACCTGTGTTCTAGACACTGGGGATATGACCAACTTTATTATCACTCTATTGTATTTATCTGGCAAATATCCAATCCTGGTAAGTCTCAATTCTCTAACTCTTCCCCACCTGCAGCCAACACACACCATGCTGCCTGGTCTCCTGACCATCAACTTCAAGTGGCCCTCATTTCTGCTTGGTAATAGTACCATATTCCTCCTGTCCATTCACTCTCCACTTCCTTAGACAACTATTTCACAACTTTCTGTCCACAAACCTCCAACATCCCTCCCACACAACCTCACCAGATGACATTCTTATTTCATTTAGACAGTAGAGTCAGGAGAGATCAGGTGCTGTCATCACCAAATTTGTTTTCATACTGTGCCTTCTATTGTCTAGGTCAACTTCTCTACTTGTGCATTAGATCCCACCTCCTCTTACTCAAGAACATTACTCTGCTATTATTAGATTTTATCTCCACTGGATCATTCCCATCAACATTCAATATGTTCTAACATCACCATCTTAAAATCAAATAAACTGCCCTTGACCTGGTAGTTACTGCTGCCAATTTTCTGCTCCTTTTACACCAAAACTCTTCAAAAGGGGTGAGATGTCTGTCTCCACCTTCTTTCCTCTCATTCTCTTTATTTAATCACTCCAGTAAGGCACTGGACTTCTTGCCAAGACCACTGAAAACAATAATGTTGTTCAATTTAGGGTTTATTTACTATCCTACATTTACTCCACATCTTAACTGTATTGAATACAGACCATCACTCTTGAAAACCTTATTCATTTGGTCTTAGGGATACTATATTCTTAGTTCTCATACTATTTCATTGGCTGTTCCTAGTCTCTTCTGCTGCCTCCTCTTCTCAATTTCTAAATATTAGTTAACCAAGGATTAGTCATTTTTTATAGTTCCAGTCATTGTCTTGGGGATATTAAAACTTAAGCTCCATCCTAAAATTATGATTTCCTTATTTGTGCTCAGTTCTAACTCTTTCCCTTGAACTCTAAAATAGTCTATCCAGTTAACTATTCAAAACCTGTCCTTGGATCTGTATTACTGTCTCATTATACTCCGTCCAAAATTGAATTTTTTTTCTCAACATGAATTCCTTTTGAAGAAAGCTTTTGATACACATAGTTTACAAATTTTAATGGACATAATAATTCTACATATTTATGGAATACAGTGACATTTTGCTATGTGCATACAAGGTGAAATAATCAGATCAGGGTAATTGATTCATTGATCACCTCAAAAACTTATCATTACATTGGTTAGAAACATTCACTATCCTCTACACTATTTTAAAATATTCAATTAATTATCATCAACCATAAGAACCCCATTGTGCTAGGGAGAATTAGAAGTTATTTCTCCTATCCAGCTGTACCTCTGTGCCCATTAACCATTCTTTCTCCATTTCCTTCTTCTCACTCTTCCTAGACTCTGGTAATCATTATTCTACTCTCCACTTCTATGACATCAACTTTTTCAGTTTCCACATTAAGTAGAAATATGCAGTGTTTTTTTTTTTTTTGTGTGTGTGTGTATAACTTATTTTACTTAATGTCACACAGGCTCATCCATGTTGCTCTAAATAATAGAATTTCATCCCTTTTTTGGCTGAAAAATATTCCACTGTATATATATGCCACATTTTCTTTATTCACTTATCCACAAAGGGGCACCTAGGTTGATTCCACATCTTGGCTATTATGAATAGTGCTGCAATAAACATGGAAGTGATACGTCTTCGACATAGTGATTTCATTTCCTTTGGATATACACTCAGTAATGTAGTTTGTGGATCATATGGTATCTCTACTTTTAGTTTAGTTTTTTTTTTTTTTTTTTGAGGAGCCCCATAGTGTTTTTCATAATGGCTGTACTAATTTACAGTCCCAACAGGAATGTATGAGAGTTCGCCTATGTATGCATACCTGCCCAGCAGAAAAATGAACTCATGGACCTCGCCAAACTCTTTATTCTGTCTTTCTACTTCCATATTGCAACTCCATTCTACCACATGCTAATGCCAAATCCTTGAAATCATCTTTTATAATCCTATTTCTCCACAATTCTCAATTTGTGAATCTTCTAGGCATGATTGACTCAATATGTCTACTCACCACACCCCTATTACCATGATGGCCCCCAAATTATCATCTTTTGCCTAGACTATTGCAATAGTCCCTGACCTGAAGTCTCTGCTTCTCCCCTATAGGATCATTTCATACAGTATTCAGAGTAAAACTTCTAAATGTTTTACATAACTTGCACACCTGGAGTCTCTCAGCTAGCCTTTGTCAACTATATTTTAAATGCCAGGTTCATTATATCAATGGTCTACTTAATTTATAGCTAGGACACCATCTCTGAAATGTTAAAGTTAAAAATAATCAGCATCCTTTTGTTTAAGTGGCAGGTGGTTGATATCATTACTTTAGCAGATAAATTTAGTGCATGAGAATCTGGATGGGAGGAAATAAGTCAGAGAAAAGGAAGCAAAAACACTCAATAGCAGTATCATAGAACAGGATCTTCCACAGAAGACACCAAAGGATATAAATCATAAGGTTTTCAGAAAACACCCAAATAGGGGAGTAAAACAGGGACTTAGGATGCCTTTGCTAAAAAGCCCTGTCTCTACACTTTGACTTGCTGATGCCCAATGGGTAACTAAAAGCAGGATAAAGTTTGGCATCTCTGATTCATTTAGTATTTCTCTCTTTTTTTACCTTATTAAACTTTGGGTTGGATTCCTGCTCAACTCTGCATCATATGATAGTTCTACTTCTAGTTGATGTTTTGTGGAGTCCCATAGCATTTTCATAATGGCTATACTAGATTATATAAGCATAAGCATATTAATTATTTAAGGAGTGTTCATCTAAAGTTGATAATGTGCTTCATTGAAAGCTGAAGACATAAAGGTCAGAACGACTGAGGCATTTTCCACAAACTGCCTGCTTTTACTGTGTCCTGTTCCAGAGCCCTGTAGTAGTGCCTAGAAGTCTTCAGTCATTATCCTGCATTTTCCACAGAGTCTTGCAGGCAGATCAACCATGAAGAGATTGCCCTTCCTCAGCAGGAGCAGTATAGTGCCATGGGAACTATATTCTTCCCCATTCCAGGATCATAGATCTAATAGATAAATAATCCATGAATCAAGAGATACTTACCCCTGCAGTTGCTGCAATTTCCTCAATACCAGTAGGACTTGGTGTGATCATAACTATAGAAAATGATAAACCACAACACAGTTTGACCACGCCTGTTTATTACACATACCTCTTGTCTCTGGCCCCAGTTCTTTCTCTATTTAAGCCAAAGCTCACATCAAACCTGAAAGACAGGACTGAGACATTTGACATCACTTGTCTTTCCAATACAGCTACACTGATTAAAGTTTATTTATTTCTTTTCCCCATTATTTTTTCCATTTGTTTTTTGGTGCATTTCAGATTCATTAGGATGCCCAGAGTTAGGCCTCTGGTGTAGAACTTGGGTAACAGAAAAGGTGCTGCACAAAATCAATGTGACCCTATGCTGTGACACAATTTTTCTGTCTCAGCACTGATCTTAGCATTGATTACTACCAGATTTTTATTTATTGTCTGTTTTTTTTTTTCCTTTTCAAATATATGCTCCATGAGATTAGTAGCCTCTATCTCTAGTATCATAAGGAGTGCTTGGCACATAAACAAGGTGGTTTGATTAGTATTCATGAAGACTCAAGACACAAAATTAGCTTCATAAAACTGTACTTGTTGGAGTTTTTATGACAAAACAACCTAAATTGAACTCCTTCGTATTTAACAATAAATTTATTGAAGGGGGTGCACTTCTAAAATGGAAGCACCAAGATTAATTTACATGGAAATAATATTCTTATCATGATAGTTAGAAAATAATACAGTTTCTGAAAGTAGGTCCAAATCTTCATCATGTGAGCTTGGGACCAGACTTTCTTAACAATACTACCAAAGTACAAGAAATAAAAACAAAAATCAGTAAACGGGATGAATTCAAACTAAAAAGCTTTTTCTCAGCAAAGTAAACAATCAATAATGTGAAGAGTCTACAGAGTGACAGAAAATCTTTACCATACACACTTAAGATAGATCTCTAATCTCCAGAATTTATAAGAAACTCAAAAAACTTAACACCAAAAAAAAAAAAAATCAATCAATAAATGGGCTAAGGAACTGAGCAGACACTTTACAGAAGAAGATAAACAATCAGCAAATACATGAAAGAATGTTCAAAATTTCTAGCAATTAGAGAAATGCAAATCAAAACTACTTAAAGATTCATCTCACTCCAATCAGAATGACAATTATCAAGAATACATGCAAGAATATATGTTGGTGAGAATGTGAGGAAAAAGGTACATTCATACATTGCTGGTGGGTTTGAAAACTGGTGCAGCCACTCTGGAAAGCAGTATAGAGATTCCTTTGAAAATTTGGAATGGAACTACCATTTGACCCAGTTATCCCACTCCTTGTCTATACCAAAGGTCATAAAATCAGCATACTACAATGACACAGCCATGACAATGTTTATAGCTGTTCAATTCACAATAGCTAGATTGTGGAACCAACCTAGATGCCCTTCAATAGATAAATGAATAACAAAATTGTGGTATATATAAACAATGGAATATTACTCAGCTATAAAGATGAATAAAATTATGGCATTTGTAGGTAAATGGATGAAGTTGGAGAATATCATGCTAAATGAGATAAGTCAATACCAAAAAACCAAAGGCCAAATGTTTGATAAGTGGATGCTGATACGTGGGGGGTAGGAAAATGGAGGAACTTTGGATTGTGTAGAGGGGACTGGGGGTATGGAGGGTGCAGGAGGAAGGAAAGGTGATGGAATGAGACAAATCATTATCCTATGTACATGTATGATTATATGAAAGGTGTGAATCTACATGGTATAGAAACAGAGCAATGAAAAGTTGTACTCCATTCGGTACAAGGAATCAAAATGCATTCTGCTGTCATGTAAAACTAAATAGAACAAACAATAAAACAAGGAAATAATACAGTCTGTGGTCCCTGTTTTGCCAATTACCATTAAAAGTCATAATAAATAGGACCTATTTATAGGTTGTTGTATTAAATGAGAAAATATGTGAAAACTCCTTAGGGTAGCACCTAGAACTACATAAATAAATGCAGCCATTTTGTTATTATCATAATATTTGTATTAGTGGTATGCTTCATCATAAAATCACTCAAAACTGACATTGAGTCACCGTTAAATTAACACATTATTTAAGCCTGGAGAGTGCACAACGGTTTTCTTGAAATATCCTTGGTGGCATAACATCTTTGGTGATTTCAATTCATTACATTCATAGGCTTTCACCAGGCCTACAGCTAACACGGAACAGGTCAGGAGATTTCAGAGTCTAAACTAATTTATCACTAGAGTCAACAGAATTGAGCACGCTCCTGAGACCAGAGTAGACATTCCAACACTCTGCCCAAGAAATCTCGTACTGAACTTGAGGCTGACTTGCAACTTGGGCTCAGAGGCGTCCTCAGCCTGCACCCCCTGGTGGCTGCACGGCTGGGTCCTCCCTGGCACACCGGAAAGGCCAATTTTGCAGGGCCCTTGGGCGGAGCCTCTCGCGGCCAGATGGAGGGGGACATGCCTAGCTTCCTACTAGCCCTACAGGTGAAGGGCAGACCCAAGACAGTGCAGACGTGGGTGGAGGAGCAGGATTTAAGGTGAACGACTTTTCAGACCCACCTACTCCCGGGCACTGGCCTTTTGCCGGCGGTGTCCTGAGGGCAGCTTTCCTGCGGCCCCAGGGCCAGCGGTGGATGGGTGGGAAAGGTGCCAAGCCCGAGTTGCGCACATGGGGGATGGAGCTGGGCCTAGGCCTCATTCGGGTGGCCAGGCCGGTGAAAGGGGAAACTTGCAAAGGTGCACAGGAAGCATAGGTCTCAGAAAGGAGACTGTGTCCTGGCGCCCCAGGCTATGTGATTGCCCTTCAGATTCTGGTGGTTTGGAAGCCTGGCCCGCGCAGTTGCTTAGGTAAAACTCTGAAAACACATGTCCCAATTTGATTTCTTCTCCATTGACCGTGAAGGCACAGTTGATGATTTGCCACTGGTTAATCACTGTCAAAGCTGTATTTTGACAAATGCAAACAAACAAAAATTTGTGGGCTCATTACCACACGTGTTTTCGATTTCAAGTCCACCTGCCCTCCTCTTAGTCTTCTAAGCCTGGAGAGTGCAGGGAATGACCCATAGCTCCCACACTCCATCCAGCCTCTCCCAACCTCCTTGTCCTTATTTATCAGACCCAGAATGTGGTGGTGCCTTAGCGTAGTGACAGAATTGTGCTCAAAAATAATATAGTCATTTGCTCATCATTTTATTGAAATGCTAGTGGGAGCATGCTTGTTGGGTGTTGGGTACAGGAGACAACAAGGCTAAGATGGGTCCTGTCCACCGAATTTCTAGATTAGTGAACGATGCTTTTCAAAGTATGAAAGCAAGCGTTCATTCAGCTCATACTTATGCATTAAATACCACAGGAGTGTGAGGTTTTATGGTTCTCCAAAGGAAACCAAAGGGGCAGTTATGAGTTTTGCTTAGAAGAGTGATGGTTGTAGATGTATGGAGAAGATGCATGTCTGAGGAGTAGGAGTCTGGCAGAGTGTTTATCCAATCTAATTACGAATTTTTGGACTGGCCTTTGTATGTTCAGCATACCTTGACTAAAGTGTAAATGGCTAAGTGCTTGCCTTTCAACAGTGTGTGCTTGCCTATCAACCTAGATGTGGATATGAGTTAGTGAAAATGAGTAGACAAGAGGTTTGAAGATGGAGAGGATGAGATAGAATGAGTAAAAGCAGAAGTATATAGGAAAATTAGTCGGGTATTTATTGATGGGTGTTTATAAACTGATAGTGTAGGAAAGAAACACAAAGTAAAAGTAGCTCAAGGCATAATTATTGAATATTGTAACTTGTAATTTCTTTTTGTGAAAATAAATTAATATTTTTGGAAATTATTCTTTCTTTATTAAAAATCTTAAATTTACATAGGTCAATGATGTTTGATCCATTCTGTTATTTTTCCCTTCGCCCCCACCAATCCCACCCCACTTTTCCCTCTATACAGTCCTTCTTTCTGCCCATTCTTACCACCCTCATTATACCTAACCCTAACCCTAACCCTAACTCCTCCTACTCCTCATTATATGTCCTCACCCGCTTATCAGTGAGATCATTCGTCCTTTAGTTTTTTGAGATTGTCTTATCTCACTTAGCATGATATTCTCCAATTTCATCCATTTGCCTACTTATGCCATAATTTTATCATTCTTCATGGCAGAGTAATATTCCATTCTATATATATATGCTAGTTTCTTTATCCATTCATCAACTGAAGGGCATATAGGTTGGTTTCACAACCTGTCTATGGTAATTGAGCAGCTATGAACATTGATGTGGCTATATCTCTATAGGATGCTGATTTTAAGTCCTTTGGGTATAGGCCAAGGAGTGGGATAGCTGGGTCAAATGGTGGTTCCATTCCAAGCATTCTTAGGAATCTCCATACTGCTTTCAAGAGTAGTTGCACTAATTTGCAACCCCACTAGCAATTTATGAATGTACATTTTTCCACACATCCTCGCCAACACCTATTGTTGCTTGTGTTCTTGATAATTGCCATTGTAATTGGGGTTGATGAAATTTTAGGGTAGTTTTGATTTGCATTTCTCTTATTACTAGAGATGTGTACATTTTTCATGTATCTGTTGATTGCTTGTACATCTTCTTCTGTGAAGTGTCTGTTCATTTCCTTAGCCCATTTGTTGATTGGATTATTTGTATTCCTGGTGTAGAGTTTTTTGAGTTCTTTATAATTTCTGGAAATTATCGCTCTATCGAAGTACGAGTGGCAAAGATATTCTCCCACTCTGTAGGCTCCCTCTTCGCATTGCTGATAGTTTCCTTTGCTGAGAAAAAGCTTTTTAGTTTGAATCTATCCCAGTTGTTGATTTTTGCTTTTATTTCTTGTGCCATGGGAGTCATGTTAAGGAAGTCTGATCCTAAGCCAAAAAGTTGAAGGTTTGGACCTACTTTTTCTTCTATACGTTGCAGGGTTTCTGGTCTGATTCCAAGGCCCTTGATCCATATTATTTGAGCTTTATGCAGGGTGAGAGATTGGGGTTTAATTTCATTCTGTTGCATATGGTTTTCCAGTTTTCCCAGCACCATTTGTTGAAGAGGCTATCTTTACTCCATTGCATATTTTTGGCATCTTTTTCTAGTATGAGGCAATTGTACTTACTTGGGTTTGTGTCCATGTCTTCTATTCTGTACCATTGATCTACCTGACTATTTTGGTGCCAATACCATGCTGTTTTTGTTACTATTGCTTTGTAATAGAGTTGAAGATCTGGTATTGCAGTACACCCTGCTTCATTCTTTCTACTGAGGATTGCTTTAGCTACTCTGGATTTCTTATTCTTCTAGATGAATTTCCTAATTTCTTGCTCTATTTCTATAAGGTACATCATTGGGATTTTAATTGGAATTGCATTGAATCTGTATAGCACTTTTGGTAATATGGCCATTTTGACAATATTAATTCTACCTCTCTAAGAATATGGGAGATTTTCCATCTTCTAAGTTTTTCTTTAATTTCTTTCTTTAGTGTTCCATAGTTTTCATTGTAGAGGTCTTTCACCACTTTTGTGAGATTGATTCCCAAGGTTTTTTTTTTTTTTTTTTTTTTTTTTTTTTATGCTACTGTGAATGGGGTAGTTTTCCTAATTTCTCTTTCTGAAGATTGATCACTTATGTATAAAAATGCAATGGCTTTATGAGCATTGATCTTGTAACCTGCTAGTTTACTGAGTTCACTTATGAGTTCTAAGTGTTTTCTGGTGGAATTTCCAAGTTCCTCTAAATATATAATCATGTCATCGGTGAACAGGGATAGTTTGAGTTCTTCTTTTCCAATTTGTATCCCTTTAATTTCTTTGGTTTGTCTAATTGCTCTGGCCAGAGTCTCAAGAATGATGTTGAATAGAAGTGGTGAAAGAGGGCATCCCTGCCCTGTTCCAGGTTTTAGGGGGAATGCTTTCAGTTTTTCACCATTTAGAGTGATATTGGCCATGGGCTTAGTGTAGATGGCCTTTACAATGTTAAGGAATGTTCCCACTACCTCGATTTTTTCTAGTATTTTAAGCATGAAGGGATGCTGTATTTTATTGAATACTTTTTCTGCATCTATTGAAATAATCATGTGATTTTTAACTTTTAGTCTGTTGATATGGTGAATGACATTTATTTATTTCTGGATGTTGAACCAACCTTACATCCCTGGGATAAAACCCACTTGATTGTGGTGCACTATCTTTTTAATATATTTTTGTATGCGATTTGCTAAAATTTTGTTGAGAATTTTTGCGTCGATCTTCATTAAGGATATTGGTCTGAAATTTTCTTTCCTTTATGTGTCTCTGTCTGCTTTAGGTATCAGTGCGATATTGGCTTCATAGAATGAGTTTAGGAGGGTTCCCTCCTCTTCTATTTTATGGAATACTTTGAGAAGTATTGGAATGAGCTCTTCTTTAAAGGTTTTGTAGAACTCGGCTGAGAACCCATCTGGTCCCGGACTTTTCTTTGTTTGTATGCTTTTGATGACCTCTTCTATTTCATTCCTTGAAATTGATTTATTTAAGTTGTGTATGTCCTCCTCGTTCAGTTTAGGTAATTCATATATCTCTAGAAACTTGTTGATGTCTTCGAGGTTTTCTGTTTTCTTGGAGTATAGATTTTTAATATAGCTTCTAACTATGTTTTGTATTTCACTCGTGTCTGTTGTGATATTTCTTTGTTCATTCTGAATTTTAGTAATTTGAGTTTTCTCTCTCTTCTCTTTGTTAGTGTGGCTAAGGGTTTATCAATTTTTTTTTATTTTTTCAATAACCAAATATTTATTTTGTTCATTTTTTCAATTGTTTCTTTTGTTTCAATTTCATTGATTTTGGCTCTGATTTTAACTATTTCCTGTCTTCTACTTCTTTTGGTGTTGGTCTGCTTTTCTTTTTCTAGGGCTTTGAGTTGTAGTGTTAAGTCATTTATTTGTTGATTTCTACTTCTTTTGTTGAATGCACCCCATGAAATAAATCTTCCTCTAAGTACTGCTTTCATAGTGTCCCAGAGGTTTTGATATGATGTGTCTTTGTTCTCATTTACTTCTAAGAATTTTTTTATTTCCCTCCTGATGTCTTCTGTTATCCATTCATCATATAATCTTGTATTATTTAATCTCCAAGTATTGGAGAAGTTTCTGTTTTTTATTCTCTCATTTATTTCTAATTTCAGTCCATTATGATCTGATAGAGTACAAAGTAGTATCTCTATCTTCTTGTATTTCCTAACAGAAGCTTTGTGGCATGGTCTATTTTAGAGAAGGATCCATGTGCTGCTGAGAAGAAAGTGTATTCGTTCTTTGTTGGAAGGTATATTCTATATAAGTTGGTTAAGTCTAAATTGTTGATTGTATTATTAAGATCTATGGATTCTTTATTCAATTTTGTTTGGACGATCTATCCAGCGGTAAGAGAGGTGTGTTAAAATTGCCTAGTATTATTGTGCTGTGGTCTATTTGATTTCTGGAACTGAGAATGATTTTTTTGATGTACATGGATGAGTCAATATTCGGGGCACAGATATTTATGATTGTTATGTCTTGATGATTTATGCTTCCCTTAAGCAGAATGTAATGTCCTTCTTTATCCCTTCTGAGTAGTTTTGGCTTGAAGTCCACATTATCTCCAGCTTTTTTGCTGTGTCCATGTGCATGGTATGTTTTTTCCCATTCTCTCACTTTTAGTCTATGGGTATCTCTTTCTATGAGATGAGTCTCTTGCAGGCAGCATATTGTTGTATTTTTCTTTTTAATCCAATCTGCCAGTTTATGTCTTTTGATTGATGAGTTCAGGCCATTAATATTCAGGGTTATTATTGTGATATGATTTGTATTCCCAGTCATTTGACTCTTTTTTTTTTTTTTGACATGATTTGGCTTCTCCTTTATTTGGCTATTCCTTTAGGCTTGTTCCTCCCATTGCTGATTTGCATCGTTGTTTTTCATCTCTTCCTCAGGAATATTTTGCTGAGAATATTCTCTAATGCCGGCTTTCTTTTTGTAAATTCCTTTAGCTTTTGTTTATCATGGAAGGATCTTTTTTCATCATCAAATCTGAAAGTAAGTTTTGCTGGGTATAAGATTCTTGGTTGGCATCCATTTACTTTCAGGGCTTGGTAAATGTTGTTCCAGGCCCTTCTAGCTTTTAGTGTCTGGATTGAAAAATTTGCTGATATTCTTATTGGTTTCCTCCTGAATGTAATTTGATTGTTTTCTCTCCTGGCCCTTAAAATTCTGTCTTTATTTTGTATGTTAGTTATTTTCATAATAATGTGCCTTGGTGTGGGTCTATTGTAATTTTGTATATTTGGAGTCCTATAAGCCTCTTGTACTTCGTTTTCCATTTCATTCTTCAGATTTGGAAAATTTTCTGATATTATTTCATTGAATAGATTGTTCATTCCTTTGGTTTGTTTCTCTAAGTCTTCCTCAATCCCAATAATTCTTAAATTTAGCCTTTTCATGATATGCCATAATTCTTGTAGATTCTGTTCATTATCTCTTACCATCTTTTCTGTTTGGTCAACTTTGTTTTCAAGATTAAGTATTTTTTCTTCAATATCCTAGGTTCTGTCTTCCAGGTGTTCTATTCTACTGGTTATGCTTTCTATGGAGTTTTTAACTTGGTTTATTGTTTCCTTCATTTCAAGGATTTCTGTTTGGTTCTTTTTCAGTATCTCTAACTCTTTATTGAAATGATCTCTTGCTTCCCATATTTGCTCTTTTAACTCTTGATTGGTGTGTTCATTTAATGCCTGCATTTGCTATTTCATCTCCTCCTTCAATGCCTGCATTTGCTCTTTCATCTCCTCATTTTTTCCCTGATTGTTTTAATTATGTACATTCTGAACTCAATTTCTGACATTTCTTCTGCTGTGCTCTCATTGAGTCTTATTGATATAGTGTCTAGGTTTTTTTGGGACATTTTATTCCCTTGTTTTCTCATATTTGTGGGACTCTGTGATATTGCAGATTTCCTCTATTTGCTTATAGTGTCCCTGTAGATTTCCAGTGTATCACCTCCCAGCCTTCAGTAGCCTGAAGACTTGGAGTAACTTGATAATGCAGTGCTTCTGAAGAAAGCTGTCCCTAGCCTGCTGCTGGATCCAGTGCTTGGAGCTGGCTTTGTGTGGAAAGGCTCTCACTGGGGGGCCTGCTCTGAGAAGCTGGCCATGTGGGAGGAGCCTACTCCTGGAGTGCCCAGGGCTGCCTGGAGAAGACTCTAGCTGCTCTGCCCTACTCTAATAAGTTGCCTGAATCCTGGCCTGCTGCCCGGGCCAAGCTTCACTGGGTACGGGAGACTCACCCCGTGGTTCTGTTTTAGTCCAAGTCTCTCAATGCCTCCCCTTCTTGAATCCTGGGTTCTGGAGCGACTGGAGATGCAGTCATCCTCTAGTCCACCATTTTGGATCCCCCCATGGAAAAAGCCTGTGCCAGGAGGGGGTCAGGGCCTCCTGGAGAGGTTTCTGGATGCCCTGCCCTGGTCCCAGAGGCTGTTTGCTGGTCGGAGTTCTCTGCTGGCTTGCTGACTTGTGGCTGGCTCTGTGTAGAAAGGCTCTCACTGGGCGGTGTGCTCCGAGAAGCTAGCCTAGAAAGGCACTTCCGGCCAGAGGGAGCCGGGCTGTTTGGGAAAGTCCCTGGCAGCCCTGTCCTGGTCTCTGAAGCAACCTGAAAATTAGTCTTTTTGAGTTAATTTTTTTTTTTTATTTCCTCATTCCAGAAGTAGTTCCTGTTCTTTGTAAAACATTTGGGGAAATAGCCTAGGCTTTTGGTTGTGCCAGTGCTTTCACACTGGTTCCTGGATTTCTGGTCATGGAGGTTTATGCTACCTTAATGAGCCAGTTCTATGGTAGTTATTCAGGAGTTGTACCAGGAAGCTAAACCTGGATGCTATTTTTCTTCTAACACTTCCAAGAATTTTAATGTGACCTAATTCCCTACATTAAATTCTTTTCTGCCTAAATTTCTTCGATTTTTTTCTTAATTTTGCAGTTGTCTGAAGTATTAAATACTGTTATCTTTGTGGATATATTTTCATATTTTAATTAAATGTCTTGTATGGTGATTACAGATTCACATTCTTTTTTAAAAAACATAAGAGAGATCCCATGTAATCTTAATCAGTTTCTCCAGTGGTAATATCTTGCACAACTACCTAGAATACTATGGTCCAGAACTTTACTTGATATCTTCAAGAGTCTGAACATTTTTGTTACTGGAGTTCTAGGAAAGAGGCCTAACTCTGGAGATCCAACAGATCATGTGTGGCCACTCTTCCAAAAATCTAAACAAAAAAGTTAATTTTAAAAACATGCCCGGGCCTCTCTTCTCCTGTTTTAGATCCTGCAACATGCATATATCGGATCCTTTTGTTGATGTAGGACAGAAGAGGCTGGACACCTGAGGAATTTTCAGGAAGTAGATTCATTGACTGCAGGATCCAGGGTGGATCTTTCCTAAGAATTCTTCCTCTGAACAAAGATTTTGGAAATTTTTTGAACTTTATATCCAGTGGGAGGAAGGACTTGGAGGTTTTTCATGAGTACTGCTTTCTGATCCATCCCCTAGACCAGATTTCATAAGTTTTTATCAAGAAAACAGAGATAATATCTTTTTGTACAATAAGCATGAAGACTAACACTGTCACACCTTTTGTGTGCAAACCTGGCATTTACAAGAAAGAGGAAGCTTCAAATCCCAAGACATCCTGCTGATCTAACAAGAGGAGAAGCTTGATTATGGCAAGGGTCTTTTGGGTGGGGGTATCAAGTCTGCTTCACTATAGTCACTTCCTAATCACAACCAGTAAAGGTTCCCCTTTCCTAAAGGTGTATGTGATTAGATTGGGTAGTCCAGAATAATTCAGTACAAACTTCCCATCTCAAGACCCTGGAACTTAATTGTGTCTGTGGAGTCTTTTTTGCCAAAAAAAGTAACATATTCACTGATTTTAGGGTCTACACATGAACTCTTTGAAGGACATGCTTTATCTACCACTCCAAAATTTTACTTTTGAAATATATGTAGATAGATGCTCATACATTTCCATTCTTATCTCTGCTTTTCTGTTGAAGCATACAGTCCTGTTTTTATTTTATCCTTTAGCATGTACCACTCCACAGTCCAGTAGTACTAGGTTGTGGGAAGGCCAGAGAATGTGCTTGAAGACAGCTTGGGAGACATGATTCATTGGGGAAAGCTTATAGAAGATCAGTGGCAGCTGCAGGAAGAGTTCCATGGCAACAGACTGACTGAGAGCAACTGACTGAGTACTTCTTAAGGTGCTTCTCCAAGCAGTACCTCACATTATGTGGTGTTTTACCTAGTGGCACTGGCCAAATGAGTGACATGTGTCCTTTCCCCAGTGTTCTCAGTTCTTTGCTTACCTTCATTCAGGGGGCCTTATATGTTAGACTGAAGAAGCAGTGACATCAGCATTAGTTTGCTTATATTACCAGTATTTGAAGGCGCAACTGTCCCAGTGTACATGCAAGAAAGTATATTTTTACACATAACACTAACTTACCCTATTCCCAGTGTGCATGAGAGAAGTCCAGTGTCCTTTAAGATAATATGTGCCTGAACTTCCCAGATCTGCCTTGCTCTCATTGTTTTCTTAATTTTGGTAGGTTTTTGGGAACAGAAAGGGAGCATTCAGGGTTATGGTGTTTTACTGTTCCTCTTTTCTTTAGTAACATCATAGCACAAATGTCAAATTCAGATGGGTGCCATTAATCAAGCATGTGAACTATCCATATATTATTTGTTAAGTTGTATCATTACCAGGGGCACTTCATTTCCAGGAAAGGACAATGGCATGAGTTGGGTATTAGAGAATAAATCCCAAGCTGAGTTTCTCATCTATCAAGTGGATTATATAACAGCAACAGGCTATTTTAGGGCTTTGATTGGTGACCCAAGTATGCACATAAAATAATTTGGAAATCAGCTTATGTTTTTATATATAGAACTTCTCAGTGAAAGATATGGGTAGTAAAGTTTGACATTAAGGGAATGTAAGCGATGTTCTTCATTCAGAGCCTTAGAGCTTAGCCTACATATATGTCTACTCTCTGGTTTTGCTGTATTTTTTTATTTCTAGGAATTCATCTACAATCTTATCAACTGGAGGGAGTCAACTGACTGATTCAACATTTCCACTGTCAGAATGGCTGCATCCTGGAAAATGAGATGGGTCTCGGTAATACCTGCCAGGTTTGTTAGTGTGGAACAAGAACTGTTCACCTCCACCTAAATACCTCCTCATATTTCATTACAATCTTAGCTGTTAGCTACAAGATTTATTTTTATATTAGGATGTGAAATGCCTCACTTTTATTAAGAGATCACAAACTTGGAGTTGATTTTTCCAGTTGTGGGGGTGGTTAAGAATCATGTCATTACCCTTATTTTATCTGAGCTTTGTCATGTATCTATGAGAAGAGTTAATTACTTGAGTTGGAAGTGCAGTTAATGGTCCCAGGCTTAGGAATTTTCTCTGTGTTAAGTATGTATACTTGACCAAGGATCAAATTAACTTGGACCTCCTTAATAACACTTAATGAAGTTAACTGTATTGCTTGTAGTTTTAATCTCCCTTCCTCAGTGGGGGTAGTTTGAAGTGGGACTGCTTCCCATTTTTATACTGTGACAAAGAAATGAAGAGGAAGTACACTATTTTCCAAAATACAACTTATCCATATAATGGCCTTAAAATGGGTTGAGGTATGGGGCTAGGGTTTTAACTCAGTGTTAGAGAACTTGCCTAGAATGTGTGAGGCACCTTGTTCAGTTCTCAGCACCACATATAAATAAATAAAATAAGGATCCATTGACAACTAAATTTTTTTTAAGTGTTGCAGGTGAGGTAGAGCCTAGAAACCTGGAGAATCAGATGTGGCCCCCCCTTGGGCATTTATCAGTAGGTGGTGTGTTGAAATGGATGCCTCTGTCAAGATAATCAGCAATACTGCCCTGGGTTAACATATGTGGGCTTGGATTAAAGGAAAACTTTAACACAACACAACACCCCTTGGGTTAATCACACAAGGATTACTTATGTGAAGGATATCAAAGATATCCTGGTATAAATATGATATATGTCACAGGCAGCTTGATCAAAAATTAGGAGGATAAAATCTTCCTAATCCCAATAAATTTTCACCAGTGGTCACTGGTGAGAATGAGCAAGGGTCTCATTATCATTTTAGAAGTTCACCATCTTCTCCAATGCTCACCTTACATATATAAAATTTGATTTGGAGCAGTGCTGTATGTGTCCTTCCTATAATCTCTTTTGTCTCAGTCATTGAAATTGTCTTACTAATTTCATTGTGAGCCAGAAAATTCCACTTGTCCTTTGCATTTCCAGCTCTAGTTTAAATTCTTTAAATATAAACCAACTCCCATTCTGTTTTGGTAGAAGTGTGTTTAGAATTTTTACATCTATATTATAAAGAATATTGGTTTGCAGTTTTCCTTTCTTATAATAATTTTGTCTGGTTTTAGTATTTTGGTAAATCTGGCCTTATTGAATAAGTTGAAAAATGTTCCTCTTAAATTTTCAGGAAGAGTTTATGTAGAATTGTTATCATTTATTTTTTAGAAGTTTGATATAACTCACTAATGACTCCACATTAATTTTACAGACACATCTGATTTTTGGTAGTAAAAGATAAACATTTTTCTAAATTGTACCTCAGGGAATGCTAAAAAAAATGATTTTAATCCAGTTAACTAACTTATTAGAGGGTTCCTCTGGGCACAGTTTGGGTTGGGATAGTTAAAAAAGAAAATTATTTCCTTTATTACCGAAGACTGCTGCTGTTTGCTGACAGGCTGCTTCAAGCAGCTCCAGTTATGAAGGAAAGCCACAGCCCAAGGGCTGCTTCAAGCAGCTCCAGTTATGGAGGAAAATTGTGGCATTTTTCTATTTTCGCTTACCTAAAACCACTGTTTCTCACATTTATGGCCTGACCAGCGGACAGAAGACATGTACTTCAAAGTTTCATCAAGCAGCTTCCCCTTTATTCAAATAAAACCCTGAATATATAAGCAGTCTCATGTATAAGCAATTGTAACCAGATATGTCCATCCAATCCTGTTAAAGGTCAAGCAATCACTCGAGTATACATGTAAATATCTGTCCACGCGCTAGGCAGCTGAAATGATTATAATGCAGCCAATTGTAAACACGTTCTGCTTTTCTCCATGCATAATCAGAATGTGTTTTGCTCTCTGCCAGTTGCCATCTTTGGATGCACATGACATAACCCTGGGCCCCAGGTTCCGCCTGCCACAACTCCCCCTTTCTGTTTATAAAAGGGACCGTGCCTGCCTTTGGTTGTCCATGGCAGAGCAACATCCTTACCCATCATTGGACAATGAGGCTCTAACCCTCATTTCCTGTTTTAGGTTGGTATGAGCTCCCCATGAATCTTACCCACCATTGACTATCGGTCCAGCATAATAAACCAGACTTGGAGGGATGGGCCAGCATCAATTGTGATGAGAGCTTGGTGAATAATGGCTGTTTTTCTGCACAGATGTATATGCATTTTGTATATGCACAGGACAGATACAACTCACAAGAGATCTCCCCTGGACAAAAACTTAAACCATTCTTTTCCCCATAGAACAGTGGACTGCAGAAATGTGGCCAAATGTTGTAAAGTTAGGAGGATATAGAATAGAGGAGTTTGTAAGGGATACAAGATAGGGCCACATCTTCACTATCTCCCATAGTTCACGCAAGTCTCCTCCATTAATTCGGTGAGGATTCACCATCACCATAAGCGGGAGAAGTTTCCTCATCTTCCTGTTTTTGGATCTCTGTTGAGGCCTTGACCAATCTCTCCGGCACCTAAATCAGCGATTGTGCATCCTATGGGAAAACACAAACAGACCCTCGGGTCCAGATTAATAACAGATCTGGGCCTTTCCATTGTCCTGATAGAATGTCCTTCCAGAGCACTTGAGGTAGATGCTTTTGTTAGGCTCTGAATGACGGTCAGCAGCCGATAGGCCCTCAGAATCAAGATTTAAAAAATTTAAAATGAACAAGACAACGGACAATTTATCTTTTGGGGATCTGAATGATGCCCTACTCCCCCTTTTTGTTTATAAAGCATGTTTTAAGCGTTAAATGGGCACACTCAACAATGCTTTGTCCAGTAGGATTATAGGGAATTACTGTGACATTTTGAATATCAAAGGTGGAACAAAATTGTTTAAAGGCCTGAGACATATATCCAGGACAATTATCTGTTTTAATTTGTTTGGGAACTCCTAGGATGGAGAAAGAGTGTAAACAGTGTGTTATTACATCTTTGGTTTTTTCTCCAGTAAGAGCAGAGGCCATAATAAATCCTGAAAAGGTATCAATAGACACATGAATGAATTGTAGTTTTCCAAATTCTGCTTAATGTGTTACATCCATTTGCCAAGTATGAATGGGCTGAAGCCCTTTAGGATTTACTCCTAATTAGGGGTTAGGGAGAAGTATGACATATTTAGCAGTAGACTTCACTATGTCCTGAGATATTGCCTTAGTAATTTTATAGTGTGTGCATAGAGTGTAAGCATTTACGTGAAATTTGGAATGAATAGTTTTTTTCATTTTCAAGTGTATTAAAGATGTGTGGATCTCTGGTGGCCATGTCTGTTAAATCATTGTGTAAACTTAAAGGACCTGGAAGGCCAGTATGGGCCCAAACATGCCCAATAGCAAAAGGATTTTTTCTGTCCCAAATAAGTTTTTGTAAACTTTGCAAATATTTAGTAATAGTGGAGGTGAGGGAAATCAGACAAGTTAATTCTAAATTTTGAACAGCATTAACCATATATTTGCTATTAGAGAATAGGTTAAAAGATTCACGGTGGGTTTTGAATACTTCTATAGCTACTAATAGTTCCATTTGTTGTTGCAGATAGAGTATTAAACAAAAATTTTTCTGTAATATTATCTATAGTAATAGCACACGTACCATTTTTTGATCCATCAGAAAATATAAGGGTAGCTCCTGTAATAGGTCCTTTTCGGATGACTTTAGGAAAAATTATAGGATGTTGACTCCAAAATTGGAGAAGAGGATCAGATGACAAATGATTGTTGAGCACAGCAGAAGTACTAGTAAAGACTACAGCCCATGAATTTGAATGATTAATAAGATATTGTATCTGATCAGTATTATAAGGAGTAGTGATAGTTGAGGGATGTGATCCAAAGGTGGAAAGGGATACTTTTAACGCCTCAAGGATTAATTCTGACACAGATTCAGTAAACAAGGCTAAGACCTTGTTAGGGGCACAATTCATGTGAACCCATAGAATAGGACCCTTTTGCCAAAACACTACTGTGGGTAACTTATTTGTGGCCAAGACAATGAATGATAAAGGCTTAGTTATGTCAGTACCATCAAGATTAGACTTTTCCATAGCTGTTTCAACAAGCTTGAGTGCTGTTCAAAACTTAGGGGTAAGAACTTGCTTAGAAAGAGGGTCAGAATCACCTTTAAGAATATCAAACAGGGGGCCCAAACTTGAGGTGGGTAAATGAAGGTAAGGTCTAATACAATTAATATCACCCAAGTTTTTGAAAATCATTTAAATTTCTAAGCTTGTCCACCTGAATGGTAATTTTTATGGTCTTAACCATAGTTTGATTTATGATAGATCCCAGGAAGTTTTTGGTGTCTGTGATTTGTATTTTATCCATAGCAATATATAAGCTTCATCATTCCAGTGACTTTAGTAAGGAATTATAACATTGTTCTAAAACAGGTTTTTCCTTATGAGCTAGCAAAATATCATCCATATAAGGATAGATTAAAAGTTGAGGGTTAATTTGATGATTCACACCAGGGTGGAAATTAATCTGATTACCTTGCCCTTCATACCGTCCTTGGCCTGTCAGCATGTTTAGATTCCATTGAGGATTGCACGCAACTACATTACATCAGGCAGTATCAAAACATAACTCCTGGTTAGCCACCTTCCATTTTAATATGGCTGCACTTTTGTTAGGATAGGAAGCCATACCCAATCCCCTTAAAGTCTGATCTGCCTGTTGAAGTGGCCAGGGTTTGGGCCATTCTGTAATTTTGATAATACTTTTGTCAGCCCCAGTATCTAATAAGTCCTCAAAACTTTTGCCTTCTATCACTAACTTTGTCATGGGCCTTTCTTTTAAACCCCATGTAAACATGACCATATTTTGGCCAGTATAACCTAATGCTTTATTTCCCTAATAATTTTTTTGATGGATATTGATCATAGCAACTGGGTAAGACCAACAATTGTGCTATGCGATCACCCTGAGCTATTATTTTTACACCTCTTGGTAAAGAAGGGAGTATTTTTTTTCTCCTGTAAAATCAGTGTCTATAACTCCACGGACAATATTTAATCCTTTTAAAGGAGATGGACTCTTCCCCAGAACTAGTCCCACTCTTCCTTTAGGTAATGGACTGACAACCGAAGTTGGTATTGGCTGTACTCCCATCTCTAGAGTTAATACTACTCTGGCGGAGGCACAGAGGTTTGAACATCTAATTTCTCTTTCAGAAACTTGACTTGATTGTTTTGTTTCTATAATTTCTAATATCTTTTTCCCTTCTCTTATCTGTTTTTGAGATTTTGGTTTTTTGGAAGTCAGACAAAAATGAACAAATGTCACAACAATAACAGCAACAACAAACAGAAACCAAACAAGAAAAGGTAACACAAACATTAATTTACACATATTTGTTATGGGATGTCCTTTGCTGTCTCTTGGGACAGCCTTTCAATATATTCTCTCTCTAGGAGAATCTTCAGTTAATATTCCCTCTCTAGGGAAAACTACTGTTAAAACCTTAAGGCCACCATTTCCTCAAATAGGGAAACCTTTTCATTAATTACACTTGCGAACTGTTTTTTATATACCTGAGCGCTCAACCATTTCCCATTTCAATCCTCATTTGATCCCAGTTCAGGCCACCAATTACCGTGGACCACTGCTGTTTGTCGATGGGCTGCTTCAAGTGGCTCTGGTTATGAAGGAAAGTCACAGCCCCAGGGCTACTTCAAGCAGCTCCGGTTATGGAGGAAAACCGTGGCTTTTTTCTCTTTTCGCTTACCTAAAACTGCAACTTCTTGTGCTTACGACCCGACTAGTGGGACAGAAGACACGTACTTCAAAGTTTCATCAAGTAGCTTCCCCTCTATTCAAATAACACCCTCAATATATAATCAGTCTCATGCATAAGCAACTGTAACCAGACATGTCCGTCCAATCCTATTAAAGGTCAAGCAATCACTCGCTCGAGCATACATGTAATGTATATCTGTCCACGCACTAGGCAGCTGAACTGATTATAATACAGCCAATTGTAAATGTGTTCTGCCTTTCTCCATGCATAATCAGAATGCCTTTTGCTCTCTGCCAGTCGCCATCTTTGGATACACGTGGCGTAACCCTGGGCCCTGTGTTCTGCTCGCCACACTTTATAAAATTAATATGATCATGTCTGAACTGCCACTCTATCATCACAACATTCTAACCACCTGAAAGCAGCAAGCTGTTTTATATCAAGGAAATTATAGTACACATACAGCTCATATGGTTTCTATTTGTTAATGTGCCACTGCCACTGTAATGTTGCATTACACAATCATTTTCAACTGGCTGCATAAAATGCCATCAAGAGAATTTATAATTCACTTAAATGTTCATTTTTTTGGGTTACTTAAGTTAATTTTGATATGAACATCTTTGAGCATATAGTTTTCACAGGATTTTGAATTTGAGACTTAGGGCCTATTTTTTCCTCAGAAATATCACTGTATTTGAGGATTCAAGCTCTTCACATGTTTTCATTTGTCAAGAGTATTCTTTTTCCTTGCATATCACTGCAATTTTAGAGTCATAAGTGCCTTTAGGCATCTCCTGAAGTATACCCATTTCGTTTTACAAAGTTTCATTTTATACCCATATTTCCTATAAGAATGATTTATTGTCTATTTTCCCCATTTGAATGTGTGTTCTAGATATGAGCATATACAAATATGGCATAACAAATCCCACAACTCAGTATAATCATAATGCACCAACTTAAAAAGAACAAGGACCTTTATAGGTTTTGTTCACAAAGAACTTGAGCCAACAGAAGTCACTCTATAAATTTATACAGAAGGAAGAAAAACACCGAAGGCAGGAGATAGTTGGGACGGAAGGAAAGCACTCTCACCAGGGCACCTGGGTCAGCAGCAGAGGCCACAATGTGTAAGTCCTCTATATAGTCAGGTCTTAGCATTTCTGGCTTGATGTTTTCAAGTAAGCCTGCTTATCTCCATCAGTTGTGTTGGTTTCATTGATTTCTATATTTTCCTGACTTTTTTTTGCTTCTGTTAGAAGTTCAATTCCCCAAATATTGAGCCTTATTGCTTTTTAACTCCTGAAGTAATCGAACACCATCAATTCCCTCAGCAAACTTACTGAGGCTTACCTAATTTTGCTCTAGGAATGTACTAGTATCCTAATGTGTGAAAGATTGTACATAATTTATTTATGAAGCAAGTCATATATAGAGTTTGTGTTTTCAACCTACAGTTGTGGGAACTTTGTTTTTTCTTATGGGAAAATGTGACCAAAACTACCTTCTTTCTTTGTTTCAGATGATTGCTCTCATAATTTACTTGGCAGGAAGGTTAAATGATTAAGGACCATTTCTGATTCTTTGTCCCCTGTCTGTTTTGAACAACTGGAAAGAAGAGATGGAAAGGTACAGAGTAGATGTAGCTGGACTTTTATTATTTATGTTGATATTTTTCTAGATGATGTGTAAAATATCATAAATCAAAATCTTGTCATATTCAATGATTTTATTTCAGAATGCTTGAACCAAAACTCTGTAGGGTAAGACACAGGATCTGATTGGGAAGGATCCAATGGGTGTTACTGTTATCATTCTGCAATTTCAAGGCTAGTACTCTGTTTTTTCTTCCTGTATATATTCATTACTGACTGATTTTGAGATAGATATCTCTAGCATACCAATTGATGTCTCTGTTTCCTTTCTTTATATATTTTTGAAAAAATTTCTTAATGATTGCCCTAGTGATTATAATAAACATCTTCACTTAAAATAATTTTGAACAGATTGATACCAAAAATTTCAATAGTATACAAAGCTTTACTTCAATATAGTTTTCTCTCTCCCTTCTTATTAATCTTATTGTCATATAAATTGCATCTTTTGGTATCATAAATAAAATTTACTTATCAAAGAGAGAAACTATCCTTCCCACAGAAACATAGGAAATAACTAAAATGAGAAACATCATTGCATTTTCAGTTAGCACAAGACCCTCTTAGACCTGATCTTTCTCCCTGCTTACCACAGACCTTCCCGTGAGATTTAACCTTATTCTATATAACAATTCATACTTCCAGTATTCTTTCTAGATCAGCACCTAATGAATGGTGTCTGAACATTGCAGTCCTTTCATGACATGCATACACCATCTCATGGCTCTACCATTTGTGTTCATCTGCCTCTTCTTGGATTTAGATTTTCTCCAGATCTTTCCTGTATAATGTATGCAGGGGACAAGGAGAAAAAAGCACATCTTCAGCAAGATCTAAAGCAGGAGTCATTTTCATGTGCTGCTGACTACCTATGAGGTATTCATTTGTTTCTCTAAAGCAAGAATTCCTAACCTGGGTCCTTAGAAGTTGTAAAATCCACTGAAATTATATTTAAAATTTTTTGATAGCACACACTTTTCTAGGAGGACAGCCTACCTTCATCACATTCTAAAAGAGGGACCATGACCAAATGAAGTGAAGGATCACTGTGATTCAAGTTAGCTAGATATATTTCCTTCTTTTTCCTGGTGGATCAAGGGGGAAAGCTTCCCTGGAAAGTGACACTTTAGCTTCCTCTTTTGACAACTAACAGGAGGCTGGCAGGCAGGTGAGAGGGTTTTGTATACAGAGGCATCATGTCTGATAATGGAATTATAGGAATGGGGGATGCTTAATTTCAGTATTATTTTATAACATTCTTTAAACTAAGACTGGGTAACTGAAAGATCTTCCACTTAATCATACCTCCCTTCTGTTCGTATGATAGTGCTAGTTTAGAAATTGGGCTTACATGTTTTTTTACAGAGATAACAAGTTGAAAGACTTAGAGCCTGTGGTTTAAGAGAGTTAAGAAGAAATAAGAAACTAGCTTATTAATATCAGAATTTATCAATTGCAGTGTTTTTATTTTTTTAATTTCTTATTTTTTTTAGTATCAGGGATTGAGCCCAAGGGTGTTTAACCACTGAGCCACATTTCCAGCCCTTTTTATTTTTCATTTAGGGCCAGGTCTCACCAAGTTTCTTAGGACCTCATTGAAGTTGTTGAGGCTTGCTTTGCATTGGTCATTCTCTTGCCTCAGTCTCCCGAAGTAATTGGAATTGCAGGTATGTGCCACCACCCCCAACAATACCAGTTCTTTTTAATGTGTCTTCCTTAATTTTTTATATTTGCTTAAAAGATGCACCATTTCTAAAATTATGAGTATATGGTACTCTGTCAGAAACTGTTGTATGTGTGGAAGACTTATCTCTTCTTACATTGTTTGGTACTTTGCCACTTTCCTGATACGTCTGGTCTGTCTACTTTGGGTCCTGTTTACTCTTAGCCAGTCGTAGTGGGAGTCTTGTGTTATAATCTCTACTCATTAGCGATGTGTCCTTGAGTAAGCTATTTAATTTCCTTGAACTTCAGTGTCCTCAATGGTAAAGAGGGGATAATGGTCTTTCTTTGGATGTCTGTTTTGAGAACTGAGATTACATCTACATGGTTGGTGTTTAGTAGATTCCTAGTTTTTTTTTTTTTGTTGTTGTTGTTGTTTCTTTGTTTTTGTTTTGTTACTGGGGATTGAACCCAGGAGTTCTCTACCACTGAGCAACATCTCTAATCCTATTTCTTTTATTTTAACATGTTGAGACAGGGTTTCTGTGAGTTGCCAAGGATGGCCTTGAATTTATAATCCTCCTGCCCCAACTCCCAGAATCTCCAGCATGACAGGTGGGTGTGACAGCATCCTGCCTAGGCACTAGATTTGTTACCTTGTAACTTGCATAGACATCTTTCGGGACTGCTATTTGGTGATTTTACTGTAATATAGGAAGCTTTTCCTGGAAATAACAAAGTTCTGTGGTATATATACACAATGGAATATTATAAAGCTGTAAAGAAGAATAAAATTATGGCATTTGCAGGCAAGTGAATGGAATTGGAGAATATCAGACTAAGTAAAATAAGGCAATCCCAAAAAACCAAAGGTCAAATTTTTTCCCTGATCAGTGGATAATACAAAAAGATGTGGGGGCATTGGAGGATAAGAAAAGAATGGAGGAACTTTAGATTATGTAGAGGGAAATGACAGGGGGGAAGATGTGGAAAGATGTAAAAGATAGAATGAGACAGACATAATTACCTTGTGTACATGTATGATTACACTAATGGTGTGAATCTACATCGTGTACAACCATATAAACAAAAAGTTGTACCCCATTTGTTTGTGTACCATGAATTAAAATGCAGTCTAGAAAAACAAAAAAGACCTTAAAAAAGAAATAACAAAGTAGCAATCAGTGCTGTAGAATTAACGGTTTAGAAAGGATGTTTGAAATATACTTCTAATTTGTCATTTTAAATTACATTTTGGTAGCATGGATTGGACCCAGGGACAATTTACCACTGAGCTGCATGCCCAGCCCTTTTCATTGTTTCGTCTGAGATAGTCTCACTAAGTTGTTGAGACTGGCCTCAACTTTGCAATCCTCCAGCTTCCCAAGTAGTTGTCATTATAGATGTGCACCATCCTGCACTGTGTGCTGCTTTGCCATTCAGAAGGTTTTGTTTTCAGAGTGCCTTATTAATATTTTAAATATTTTTTTGCTCATTGAGGTTTTTGTGCATGAGTTTCTGTTGTAATCTTATTTTGAACTTCTAAAGACTAGGTCATAGATTTTATGACTATGCAGTATTTTGTTTAATTTATATTTAAATGAGTATATTATCTTTTCTTCAGAAAGTTCTTGTATGCTTATATGCTTTTCCTCTTTTTTCATTCTTTCACTTTATTTCTTTAATGTCATGTCATGTTAATTTTATATCATTTTATTTTATGGTGCTGGGCATTGAACCTCAGGCCTCCCACATTGTAGGCAACTGCTCTACCACTAGTTATTTCCCCATCTCTTCTTTATATTCTTAATATCCAGCTTAACATTTTTGAAGTCTCTCCATGGAAAGGAACTGTTGAGAGTTCCTGTTAAAAACCAGGAAAGTAAAGCATTGAGCTACCTCATGAGCCAAGAGAGGGATAAACACTATAAAGGTATCCATAAAACAAGTTAATATATGGCAAGTCTCAAAAGATAATAAAATCAGTACATAAATGTTCTTGCATACTTTATATAAATTGTCCCATTTAGGTTTCATGAAAACCCTAGTAGGCAGGTATTATCATTCTTTTTGCTAATGAGGAAATTAACAGATCAGTTATCCCAGTAAGGCAGAGCAGACATTTGAGCAGACATTCAAACCCAGCACTTGGTGCCATGGCTCTTCTTTCTAAGAGAGCTTCTCTAAGTATCTAGAAGCACTGGAGTGTCACCTTATTCTGCAAAAATACATTTTTATATCTCAGTCTGTTCTGAATGCACTTCTGAGTGGAGTAAAGAACTTTAGTAACAAAGGAATATTTATAATGTTGACTTATAGTAAGAATCCCACACATTAGATATATTCTTTAAGTATATTTGTTAAGGTTATATTTCTCCACTACTATATTGTACATTTAGAACATAATTTTCTTTGCTGAGTTATTGAGCACATCTTCATTCATTGAACCAAATCCACCTCAATTGGCCTTCTGCATTGAATAAGCATTTTTAGATGTCCAAGTTTATACAAACCTGTGTCTAGTCCTTTCAAAGGAATAGGATCTAATCTACTTTGAATGGTACTATAGTATGGACAGTCAGCACCTATGTCATAATCACTGTCCAATCTCACTGGGACCCTATCTACTTTTAATCCTTAATTGCATCCCCTGCTTCCACTGCCCAGTGTTGTCCTTGGACTTCCTGCCCTCTCTTTGGACCCCCAGATCACTCTTCACCTGCACCACTCTCATTAGGTAAATGGAAGTAGGCATCTCTGTTCCTCCGAAATTTCTCTATAGCCTTGGAGGAAGAAGCCTTTCTTTTTGTAGGCCAGCTTCTACACAGATCTTTATTTGAATTTTTCAGGAATTGTTCTTCTTTATCCACTGTTTTGCTTGACCTACTTTTACAAGTAAAAAAAATGCAGTGGAATTCCATAGTGTTATATACAAAATTAGAAGTTAAAAATTGTATAACTTATACTTCATTGTCTTTTGCATGGTTTTCACATTTTATGAAGGATATTCAATATTTATATTTTGTAGTTATTATACAAGTATTTTTTTCAGCATAGTATTTATCACTTTATCATATATTATTGGATATTTAGTTTATTTTTCAGTTTTTGCTACATTATAAGTATTACATCTTAGAATATCATCCAGTCCTTTTCCATATTTTGGATTGTTTTTAACAACTTTCCACCAATAGCATTTCTTTAAAATATGATTTTATGACTGATCTTCTTGATAAATTGTTGTCATAACCTACTATACTATAAAACATACTCTGGCAGTAGCCAGGAATGACCTCTATGCTAACAAGTCCAGCGGTAGCATCTTCCTGAACATATCTGTAATTCTGTTCACCACCCCTCCATTTTAAAGTCTCTTGATTTTTCTTATGGGTTTGAATCTTAGCTGTACCTTTATGATCTCAACTTATTTACCTAACCTTTTTGAATTTTGATCTCCTTTTTGGCACAATTATGGTTGCTTATCTTATACTTTTGGATTAAATAACACATCAAGCCACAAGCACTATGTTTGGTACATAGTACAAGATTATAAATGTATCCTTTTATTTTCTGTCTCTGGCCCCTTACTTACTGCATAGATTTTTTTCATCTTGGCAAAAGAAAAAAAAAAAGCACTTGGTAACTTCTGAGACAGTAAGATCATGATTCCAGGTATATTTCTAACAGAGTGGGATTACTGTTAAGTCTTTCTAAAAAGTCACAATTTTGTAGTAAAATATGGTTGTGAGAAATGTGTTTGAGCTACCAAAAAGTGAATGTTTGAATTTTCTCTCACAGCTTCAAGTGGAGTATTCTTGTTGTGGATGAAACTCACAGATTGAAAAACCAATGTTCTCTGCTGCATAAGACACTTTCAGAGGTAAACTCAAAGGATAGTCTTAGTTTTTATATAACCCTCCTTCATTTTTAATTAACTTTATTTTTAGAGCAAGTTAGGTTTCCAACAACATTGAGTAGAAGGTATAGTTTCCATATGTCCCCTGCCCCTTTATAAACATGCTTCCTCCATTCTCAACATCTCCCTGAAGAGAGATGTTAAAACTAATGAACCTGCATTGACACATCAGAGTCCATAATTTATGGAATCACTTTTGCTATTGCACATAATTTGAGTTTGAAAAAACCAGTATTAACATGTATTCACCATTATAGTATCACACAGAATGATTTCACCGGCTTAAAATCGTATATCCCATGTATTCATTGTTCTTTCTCCCCTTTAACTCCCCTTTGAAAACATGTAGATTAGGTTTGTACATAGTCAACTAAATTGATGTTTTTAGACAGATTTCTTCAGGGCTAAATGAACCTATTTTGGGGGATTAGGGGTAGTGCCAAAAGTAGTATTGAATATGGCTAATTACTTTTTCTTTCTCTTTTATATAGGAGATAATATTTACTAAAATTTAGTTATCAAATGAGCAAGACCCTACTACAATAAAATACATTTTTTTTTGGAGATGTTTCAACTCTCTTTTGAGTGGCTTTAATTTTCTGGCAAAAGTGATCTTATAGTTCTGCCTGCAGTTCCAGATTATTGGACATACCTTACCATCCCCCATTAACCTAGTCAAAAATATTGACCATTCACATGGACTCATGAAAAGACCAATTTCTTATAGAACATTGCCTCCAATCTCTCATCTGTCATATTTTTTTGTTATGATACCCTTGATTTCATTCCCTTCTCTCAATCTCTTGTATCATTCTGGCAAAGTAGGTGGGAAACATCATTCTAACCTAGTGCTGCCCTTCTTTGCTAAGAAGCCAGTGGAATGTGAACTACATTATCCTTGTTTACCTGGTGAAAGTTTGCTCACTCATGAGAACATACTTGGTAATTTCTGAGATGATATTTGAAATTTGGTCCTCATTCTATAATAAATCACTTAACTTTGAGTTCATTTAGTGGAAAATCTTAGACCCAAATTTATATTTAATGGCCTAGAAGTTGCAGTTTTTAGAGTCTTATT
The DNA here is from genome assembly GCF_902686455.1 of Sciurus vulgaris. Classification (NCBI taxonomy): domain Eukaryota; kingdom Metazoa; phylum Chordata; class Mammalia; order Rodentia; family Sciuridae; genus Sciurus; species Sciurus vulgaris. Next base: position 1,163,830 of record NW_027632820.1, on the reverse strand, counting down.
GAAGTTGTAATCAGTTTTTATTAGTTCCAAAAATTTTTATCCTCTTCTGGTAGGACATTCTCTCTCTCTGGTGTCCTCTTTTCCTCCTTTGTAGGGACCTTTGATTGTGTCTCTTTGCCATAAGTTTGTACTTTAATATTTAAAATAATATATATAAATAGGATATGACTTTTCAACTTTGCTGTATTATTTAATTCTCCTCATATAAGCTCTTGTGTCAGTTCAGAGGTTGACCTTACTTGGTCTAATAATTTTACTATTGTTTTTCTTCCTTCATTTGTCTCTCTTGTTATTGGTGTTTTTATCTGTTTCTCAACATTTTTTCTTTTTTTTTTGGTGATACTGGTGATTGACTCAGAGCTTCATGCATGGTAGGCAAGTGATCTGCCAGTGAGTCACAAACCTGCCCTGTTTATCAAGAAATTAAAGAAGTCCTTTCTTTATTGGATTTCTTATGGCAGAATGTCAAGAAACATCCAGAAATCTTGATGTCTTGCCTCTGATGTACTGCAGAGTTTCATATCAGATATTTTGTTAGCCTACATCTTGTTCTTTGCTTATAGCAGAGAGTCCTGAAGCTGTAACTCTGGCTTTTCAAACTCCTTGGGTGTATGTGTTTACTCATATGCCCAAGTTAACTCCTCTTGTGGATCATAACATTTTTTAATCCTTACATAGATTGAATAATAATAACCATAGTGAATAATTGTGTAATACTCAGAGTTCACAAAGTGATATTGCTTACATTCCTATGACAGCGTCTTCTTTACAGATTATTATCTCCTTCTTTTAGTTGAAACTGAAGAGATATTATATCCTAAATTAAACAAAATACCACTTTAACTTGAGCCTCCTGATTTCATGTGCCTTAACTCATTCCATTAAATCATGCCACTCTGCATTTCAATAATTGTTGTCATGAGTAATGAAGCTTTGCTTCCCAATGTTAGAGAATTTTAATTGCCTTCATTTACATATTCTAGTTCTCATTGGTTTTCAGTATCCTGTTGACTGGAACTCCTATCCAAAACAGCCTCCTAGAGCTCCACTCTCTCATCAGTTTTGTGGAATTTGAGCTTTTTTCGAAAGAATAAGTGGAAGATTTTGTTCATTATTACCAGGATATTGAGAAAGAGTCCAATCCAGTTAATCCCCATTCAACAAATCATCCCCAAGAGATCTTGACACACAAACTTCTCTAATGCATAACAGTTACAGATAGAAAAGAAAGGGAATGGATAACCACAGGATTCATGCAGTTCTTCAGATAAAGAACCACAAACACAAGGCAAGCGTTGGGTCCCTCATGTTATGTCCAGTTATCTGCTATTCATGACTCTTATTTGTTTGTTACAAATAAACACTGGGGCTTATTTGGTTCATTTTTGGAAGAAGGTAGAATGTACCCACTGATCTGCATACTTTAAAAAAAAAACTTGTAATTTTCTTTTTTCTTTTATTTTTTTATTTTTGTGGTATTGGATATTGAAGCTAGGGGTGCTTTACCACTGAGATATATTCCCAGTGCTTTTGTAAAAATTTGGAAACAGCATCTTGCTAAGTTTCTTAGGCTGTCCTTCAACTTGTCATCCTCCTTTCTCGAGTATATGTTACCATGCCTGTCTTCAAATTGTAAATTTTTATAAAGACTTTACTTTCCATGCCACTTCCAAGTGCAGAAAAGTAAGTGCATGCTGTAGTCCTAAACTGTCCTTAAGAATTCTGTAATACTGGTATTTTCTTTTTAGCACTTTGCAGAAAAAAAATCTGAGATGAGTGGGATGTGGAAGTGAAAAGGGAAGCCTTCATTCATATAACCAGGAACTTTCTCTTATACCTTTGCCCCTCTGTCTTGTGGAATTATCTGAATATTCCTATAATATCTTAATATCCTAGGCTGATTATCCAAAACAAATTTCAGGAGGCCAACTACTGATTATGTATGTACAGGTTAAATATGAGTTGCAAGACTTGTTATAGCACAGATTCCCATACCACAGGGTAAAGATTACCTCATGCACTTGCTCTGATTGATTTCTCCCACATTTAGAGTTGCCAGATAAAATATAGAACATTCAAATACAAGTGACATGGGACAAACTTGTATTGAAAAACTATTAATTGTTCATCTGAATTTCAGATTTAGCTGGTTGCTTGTATTTTTATATTCTTTTTCTGATAATCCTATGTAAATTATAATTCTAATTTAGCATTATTTTTGAAGTTCAGGATACCTGGTCAACACACAAGGCATTAGAAGTCAAAAACTCAAGTTTGAATGCTGGCAATATTCACATTCACCTGTGTGTCCTTGGATAAGTTGCTTAATTCCTCTGAGACTCACTTAACTGTTGTAAAAATAGTGACAGTATTACTTACCATACATTTCTAGTCTGTTATGATGGTCAGTAAGATTAAATGCAAGAATACCCTGAAAAACAATTTTTCAAAAATTAGATTATTAATAAGAAGAATCAAGCTCTTTGAATGTTTGTATTTTGGGGTTTAAAAGCCAGGAACAAGTCCAAAAGGAATAGGGAAGAACTAAGTGAAGGCAGAAAGCAGATGGTCCTCAAATTATGTGTTGAGCTTACAATTTTTTGACTTTACCATTTAACAAAAGCATTACATATTCAATGGAAACAGTACTTTGAATTTTGAATTTTTATAGACATAAATATTTGAGCTTAATTTTTAATTTTTTTAACTTTTTATTGTAAACAAATGGGATACATGTTGTTTTATTTGTACATGGAGTAACAGTATACCATTTGTGTAATCATGCATTTACATAGGGTAATGATGTTTGATTCATTCTGTTATTTCCCCCCCACCCCTGCCACCCCTCTTTTTCCTCTATACAGTCCCTTCTCTCTCCATTCTTGCCCCTCCCAACCCCTATTATATGTCATCATCTGCTTATCAGCGAGATCATTTGTCCTTTGGTTTTCTGAGAACGGCTTATCTCACTTAGCATGATATTCTCCAATTTCATCCATTTGCCTGCAAATGCCATAATTATATTATTCTTTATAGCTGAGTAATATTCCATTGTGTGTGTGTGTGTGTGTGTATATATATATATATATATATACTCTGATATATATATTCCATTGTATATATAATATTCCATTGTATATATATATATAGTATATATATATACTATATATATATATATATCTCACAGTGTCTTTATCCAGTCACTAATTGAAGGACATCTATGTTCGTTCCACAGTCTGGCTTTTGTGAATTGAGCAGCTATGAACATTGATGTGGCTGTATCTCTGTAGTATGCTGATTTCAAGTCCTTTGGGTATAGGCCAAGTAGTGGGATAGCTGGGTCAAATGGTAGGTCCATTACAAGTTTTCTAAGGAATCTCCACACTGCTTTCCAGAGTAGTTGCACTAATTTGCAGCCTCACCAGCAATGTATGAGTGTACCTTTTTCCCCACATCCTCTCCAACACCTATTGTTGCTTGTATTCTTGATAATCGCCATTCTAATTGGGGTGAGATGGAATCTTAGTGTAGTTTTGATTTGCAAAAGTAATAGGTGAATGGTTGGAACATATGAAAAATCCATGTATATTTTCTTATATCTGGAAGGTGCATATAAATGATGTTTACCTCTGGAGCCTGAATGTAATGCGCCTGTGTCAATTTTGTTGAAATATTCGCAAGTTTGAAAATCTGGGACTTAATGTATTAAAAAGTGTAGAAAAGGAAAATTTAAAAATTGTGTAGTGAGGCTTTCTCTGATTTCCTTTCTCTTTAGCTCTCTTACCTTCCCTGCCAGGTGAGGTCCCTGTGACACATTGCCCATGTATCTCAGGTATATATCTCAGGTATATTTGTGTCAGTTCATTTTTTCAGTGCTGGGGATTGAACATAAGGGTACTCTCCCATCAAGGCACACCCTAACCCTTCTTTTATCATGTTTTTTTACCGTAGTATTCACTCTCACTGTTGTATACTGTATGAGTTTGAGCAAATTTAAAATGACTGTATCCACCATTGTGATATTACAGAATAGTTTTTTAATTAGGTTTTAAATTTGTTCTAATTAGTTGTACATGAGAGTAGAATGCAGTATTATTGACCAAAAACTTTGTGCTTCACTTTTTCATTTTTTTTCTCTCTATCCACTGGCAACAACTGTTCTTTGTACTGTCTCCATAGCTTTCCTTTTCCATAATGTCACTTAGTTCCAATCATACAGCACATAGCCTATTCAGATTAGCTTCTTTCAATTTATCTGGTAATATGCATAATGCATGGAAGTTTACTCTATTTAGGATTAACACCACACTGTCTGCATATTCCATATAGCAGTTCCCTTTATCTGCAGTTTTGCTTCCCATGATTTCAGTTACTTATATAACTGATAATCGCCTTCCAAAAATATGAAATGGAAATTTCCACAAATAAACTATTCACAAGTGTAAATTGTTTCTTACAACAGAATGTCATAATAGTTTGTAATTAAATTGTAAATATCTTACTTTGCTTACACTTTTGTTTGCTACTGATACTTGTAATTTTTTTTGATAGTCAAAATCTTTTACATAAAAGGAACTGGTATAAATAGACCATCAGTAAAATGTGGATGGTGCTAAGGAAAGGAAGCATTCTTCCTATGATTATCAGCTTATTTTAATAGGATGCCTGTGGATTGTGAACTCACAAGTGATTGTCAGTCTCCTTCTCACCTTTAGGTACATTGGTATAGTTACAGAGGAATGGCATTGGGAGTTTACACTCCCCAAGTCAGTTAGGCCCTGGTAAGAGCCCCGAAAGTGAAGTTCTGGTTAGTTTCTCCCACAGAAATACCTTATTAAGAAGAAAAGAATGCTTTAGTATATTTCATAAAGGTCTTTTTTTGCCACAGTCTGCCAGAACATGAGGATTTTTTCAAATGTTCACTACAGAAAACCGATTGAGTTCCTGGAGGTAAAACTTACAAAAATATTTCCATCTCCCATGACTACGACTCTTAGTGAGTATTTATTTCTCATATGTGTACACATAGAGCCTCCAGATACACATCAATTACAGCTTAGATATTTCCTACCCAGGCATTACTTTCCATGAAGATTTCTCATTGTGGTTTTATGCCCTGGTAGGTTGTGATCTTCCTGTTCACCAATTTCTCCAATTTGGGGTGCTGCAGTTGGCCCTGTGACTTCCTTTTTTTTCTAAGACATATTCTTGATTTTTTAGAAGTGTGAGTAGAATTATTAGATATTTTATTATTACCTATATATTTTCAACACGCATAAATCTACAGCATTTTTATACCCAAGCGATGAAACAGCTGAAAGAGAAATGAGGAAAACAACTCAATTTGCAATAGCCTCAAAAAAAAAATAAAATACTTGGGTATAAATCTAACCAAAGAGGTAAAAGATCTCTACAATGAAAACTACAAAACACTGAAGAAAGAAATTAAGGAAGAACTTAGAAGATGGAAAGATCTCCCATGTTCGTGGATAGACAGAATTAATATTGTCAAAATGGCCATACTACCAAAAGTGCTATACAGATTCAATGCTATTCCAATTAAAATCCCAATGACATACCTCACAGAAATAGAGCAAGCAATCATGAAATTCTTCTGGAAGAATAAGAAACCCAGAATAGCTAAAGCAATCCTTAGCAGGAAGAATGAAACAGGGGGTATCACAATACCAGAACTTCAACTATACTACAAAGCAATAGTAACAAAAACAGCATGGTATTGGCACCAAAATAGACAGGTAGATCAATGGTACAGAATAGAGGACACGGACAAAAACCCAAATAAATACAATTTTCTCATACTAGACAAAGGTGCCAAAAATATGCAATGGAGAAAAGATAGCCTCTTCAACAAATGCTGCTGGGAAAATTGGAAATCCATATGCAACAGAATGAAACTAAACCCCTATCTCTCACCCTGGACAGAAATTAACTCACAATGGATCAAGGACCTTCAAATCAGACCAGAGACCCTGCATCTTATAGAAGAAAAAGTAGGTCCAAATGTTCACCTTGTTGGCTTAGAATCAGACTTCCTTAACATGACTCCCATAGCACAAGAAATAAAAGCAAGAATCAATAACTGGGATAGATTCAAATTAAATAGCTTTCTCTCAGCAAAGGAAACTATCAGCAATGCGACGAGAGAGCCTACAGAGTGGGAGAATATCCTTGAAACTCATACTTCAGATAGAGCACTAATTTCCAAAATATATAAAGAACGCAAAAAACTCTACACTGAGAATACAAATAACCCAATCAACAAATGGGCTAAGGAAATGAACAGACATTTCACAGAAGAAGATGTACAAGCAATCAACAGATATATGAAAAAATGTTCAACATCTTTAGTAATAAGAGAAATGCAAATCAAAACTACACTAAGGTTCCATCTCACACCAATTAGAATGGCGATTATCAAGAACATAAGCAACAATAGGTGTTGGAGAGGATGTGGGGGAAAAGGTACACTCATTCATTGCTGGTGGGACTGCAAATTAGTGCAGCCACTCTGGAAAGCAGTGTGGAGATTCCTTAGAAAACTTGTAATGGACCTACCATTTGACCCAGCTATCCCACTTCTCGGCCTATACCCAAAGGACTTAAAATCAGCACACTACAGAGATACAGCCACATCAATCTTCATAGCAGCTCAATTCACAATAGCCAGACTATGGAACCAGCCTAGATGCCCTTCAATTGATGAATGGATAAAGAAACTGTGATATATATATATGCAATGGAATATTACTCAGCTATAAAGAATAATAAAATTATGGCATTTGCAGGCAAATGGATGAAATTGGAGAATATCATGTTAAGTGAGATAAGCCAATCTCAAAAATGCAAAAGAGGAATGATCTCACTGATAAGCAGATGATGACACTTAATGGGGAGTGGGAGGGGACAAGAGTGGAGGAAGAAGGGACTGTATAGAGGGAAAAGAGAGGTGGGAGGGGTGGGGGAAAGGAAAAAAATAATGGAATGAGTCAAACATCATTACTCTATGTAAATTTATGAATATGCAAATGAAATGCTGTTACTCCATGTACAAACTGAAACAACATGTATCCCATTTGTTTACAATGAAAATAAATTTTAAAAAATAAATAAAAATAAAATAAATAAATCTGGCAGGTAACAAGTTCAAGGGTCACAGCTCCATCTTAACAATAGTAAAATCTTGAGCAAACTGAAAAATGGAGATCAATGATTTGAGGTTGAGAATGTAGTTCAGTGTTAGTGTTTGTGCAATATCCTGGTTTCCATCATTTTTAATTTGATCTTATTAGTTGTACAGGATAAAATAAATTTCAGCATATTATATATATGTGGAATAGAATTTCTCACTCTTGTGGTTGTACATGATGTAGAATTACATTTGTTACATAATCATATATGCAAATATAAGAGCCCTTCTTTTTAAATTTTGACATAGAATCTCTAAGTTGCAGAAGCTGAACATGAGCTTGCAATCCCCCTGTCTCATCCTCCTGAATCCCTGGGGTTACAGGTATGACCACCATGCCAGCCTTGGGATTCTCATTTTGAGAGAGACTTCAGTGGCTTTCAATTTCTAAGCCTCAGTTTTCTTTCAGCATGTAAATTTGACACTCTATAGCCTCCTGACACCAGATGATTCTGAGAGGCCATCAGTTTAAGTTTATTCTTCTTCTTCCTCCTCCTGAATGTCTTTTACTTCTTTATAAAAAATAATCTGTGAAGGAAACAACATAAATTTACCATCATAACCACCCACATCTGTTGATCTGGTGCCTGGGACAGTTGGAATGTACAGGCCTAGGGAGACTAGTGACTCCTTGGGATAGACATGGAACTCCCAACCATCAGGCTCATGTTGAAAGAAGATGGAGTTGGTCTGCACACCTGCCTGTCTTCCTTCTAGCAAGCTGCTGGCTTTTTCTCAATATGAGCTCCTGAGGTCTGAGGAGCTTCCACAGGGCAGATGTCCCATGGGTGGGCCTGAGCCTCATGGCACTCTAGTAACAACTGTCCACTTGTTATGCATCTGAGATTTCCTCAAATGCATCAAGACCCTGAGGCCTCCAGAAGCTGAGACTTTCTGCTGTGAATATTGATTCCCTTTCTCCCAGATACAATCCTATAAGGAATCCTAACATAAAGGATGAAAAATAAGACCTTGGTCTTCAAACCTCACCCTCCAGTTCCTCAGAACACCAACACAGAACAGAATCCCTTGTGAAGCATAAGATGTCATGCTGGGGAGCCAGGTGGACCCTAACAATAGATACTTTGTGGCACTGCCCAGGAGAGAGCACTTGGGAAGAACCTGACACAGACCCATCTCTTGGTTCCTCTTTACCACTTGACTGACTTTAGAAAATAATGATGAATACCTTTTATATCCTGAATACTGTTCCAAAATGGGAATCTTGCTATAGATGTTTCCATTTTACATAAAGTTATTTTCTTCTCTGAATGCCTTTTGATAAGCTGTAACACATGGTAAAAAATAGATCTGTGGCTTTGTTCAGATGTCTCCACCTAGATTACAGAACCCTAGCCCATGAAATGGCTCCTGTGAACAACTTATAGTGGTAGTAGGGCTTGCTTGCTGCTCTCTGACCCCACAGGATGCTGACAACTTCTCTAGATTTGCTTTCCAATGTGTTTCTCCTGGGGCCTTGGAATGAGAACAAGCAGACAGTGTGAGGGTCTAGTATACACCTACTGGAGTGCAGGAAAAATTGACCCCACTGAGCAAGAAGTCATGTTAGGGTATAGGGCAACCTGCTTTAGGGTATAGGGCAATCTGCAGGGGTGCAGGGAAGTATGATTCACATACAGCATGCAGGCAGTGTGAGGGGCAAGGAGAATCCTGCTAAGGTGCAGGGAATACTGACCAACAGTGAAAGCAGGCAGTGAGCGGGTTTGGGCAAGAAAACCAGGGTGCACAGAAGATGGACACTGTTGAGCAAGCAGGTACTACAAGAGGCATGCAGATACCTGCTGGTGTGCAGGGAAGACTGACTCAGCTGAGCAAAACACATGTGGTGGTGGGGACTGAAGCAAATACTGGATGAGTGTATACCTTACAGATGCACTGGAGTCCAGTTCAGGAGAAATGTCCAGCATGTTTTTTTAATATTTTTGAGTCATAGATGAACATAATACCTTTATTTTATTCATTTATTTTATGTGGTGCTGATGATTAAACCCACTGCCTGTCACATGCTAGGTAAGCACTGAGCTCCAACCCTAGCTTATGTTCATCAGGTGTTTAATCAGGTTTTGAGTTTTATCCTAGGTTTAGTGAAAGTCACATCTAGAAAATGCAGGTCCCAAGTTGCCAAGACTTGGCTAGCTTCTTCCACCCCAGCAGTGCATGGGGCTTCCACAACCCCAGCTTCCTTCCTGGCCTCAGCCCTGCCTTTTGTTTCTTCCTATTTCAGGAGTGACAACTCCTCTCAGGACTCAAGTGTCTTGTTCCTTTTGAGGAGCAAGATGTATACACAGAAGGTTGCAAAGAGTGGTGGGCCCTGTGTCTGCAAGATCCGGGGTTGAGAACAAGACCTCAATATCCTGTCCCAGCCACACTAGCACAGCCCAGTGTTCAGAGGCCACAGCTACAACTTCCCACAGCACATGATCTCTAAGAGCCACACCACAGACAGTCCCACAGACTCTGAGACAGGCAGGGAGGATCCATTCATCTTCATGCCCCCATAAAAACACCACTCTCAGCCTTCCAGATCCCTAAGACATCAATGATGGATGAAAGTCACAGCACTGGGGCAGCAGCAGCTCCAGGGAACAAAGCCATGACCACCCTGTGCCATCTCCATAAGCCAAGCCAGGCAGAAACACCTCAACAGAGCTGCAATTCCCAGGACCCTATGGTCAGGAAGAAGGATAGATTAGTCTCTTTTGCTGCCATGATGCCCTGCCACAGAGACTACCAAGCAGTGGACAGCAGCGACCATCACCAAGATCAGTGTCAAGGCCAGGGGAGAAGGAAGTAGCACAGAGTCCTTACGGTTTGTTGGCCCTCATCACCCAGGCCCAAGCCAGATATTAAACCACTTTTGGTCACTGAACTTTGGGATGCAGGCCTCTTCTGCCACTCCAGCTGTTTCTTGGAGAAGTTTGTGCTTACTGAGAGAGATGGACCCTCCTGGTTAACCATAGTACACTGTGTCAGAGGCTTTATTTTGGCCTAAACCATAGCATTTTGTTCACTTACAAATCAAACCAAATACTTAAAAGGAAATCTGCTTCAGTCCAAATTGAAGCCAAATCTAGAGGTACGAAAACACTACTGAAAAAAAATGAAATTAAGGCTATTTTCTAAGGCACATTGACATCTCTATTGTTGAAGCCTGAGATGCCATTTGATGTCCTACATTCCACTGTCACTGGTTTTCCCTGAGTATATTCCAGCTCTGTGGGCCCCTCATCTGATTGAAGCAGGAAGTCTTAGTCCTTTCCATTGATACTACACCCCAGAACCTTCACAACCTTCTTTCATCCATTCTGCTGCTTAGGAAGTTGGGCAGGACATAGCTGCATCTCCCTTTCATGTGATATCCAATATTAGGAGACATGAACAGCATACTCTGAGGGAGAGATGACTCAACTGCATGGTCCTGGCATCTGGTTTGGAGCACTATGCTCATCTCCCTGTCTTTGAACTGAAGCATTTTCTTGAGAACTTGCTCCTGTCTTCCAGAACTCACTTCAATTGGGAATATAAAACCCACACATATAAACCAGTGTCCACATTTTTATTGCAGCTTGTGGGGGCTGCTCAGGCCTCAAGTTGGCATTGCTCACTGTGCTGGTCAGGCTGGGTGACCAGGAAGGTAGGGTGAAAAGGAGGTGAATGAGAAAAGACTGAAGTCAAGGGGGCTCTGTAGACAACATATGGGGTAATCCCTGTGCCTAGCAGGGAATTCCAAGCTCTCTTTGAGCTGGGAAGTATTTGTTAGAATTAAACACTCTGCTGGAGAACCAGAGCATATTTTCTGGAGGACTCATAAGACCCAGAGTGACTGTGGAGGGCATGGGAAATGTTCATGCAGTACCAGCTTATGTCATGTGGGACTGACATCCTTAGTCACAGCTTTCTTCCCTGAAATCTGCAAGTACCCCCCCCCCAAGGGACACACTGAATGCAGTAACATCTGCTGAGTTTAGGAGCCTGGGAGCCAGCTTTGTCCAGGTGAGTGGATTTTGACTCCCTCTGTGGACCTTTTGGACTGGTGTAGGGCACCACCCCATGAGCTATCAGTGAATCTTCAGTGATGGCAGCTCCCTTGAAGGATCCTTCCTTGTCTCTTATCTCAATTCAGGACCCCAGGTCAATGCAGGATCCCTAGTCTGGAAGAAATGAATGTGCTGAGGTGGAATGGTGAACAAGTTCCATTACTCACCTGATTGGCAGATCTGGGAAGCCTGGGTGGTGGTGTTCCCTGCAGCAGCCTCACCCACAGAGTCTCACCAAGAAGAATGGTGCAGCATGGGCTAGCAGGTGTTAACAGATGGGGGTCAGAATAAGTTTCCAGGCTATGTGTCAGGAGTCTGACCGGTGAACTGAGGACTGTGAAATGCAGCTTAGAAAACTTTCAGCTGTGTGCCTGACTGTGGAGCCAGGGATGAGCAGACAGCTGAGGTATTTGCCTCCATTGTAAATTCTGACCTAAACTGAAAGCTTCTGGACATGCATCATGAACTCAGGCCCGCATTCCAGGTTTAGAACTGCCCACATGATACTTCTGTTCAGGTCTGAAATACTGACCTGGCAGTGAGGCTGGAGGCACATCCAACCCATGCAGTCTGCAGTCAGGACTGTCCCAACCCATTACAAAAATGGGTGGGGATGACCCAGCCACCATGAGCATTTTACACTAGACTTACCCCTGAGATAGTGGATTCCTGAAAATCTGGAAGAGGCCCACACACCTCTTTTCCATTGCCTTCCTGCCTGGTTCCTGCAGGCTCCTTAGTCACAGTCTGGCCCACACAGTGGTGCCTAACTTGACTTGAATACAGATATATACACACTTCTTATTTCATCTGATCATTGATGGCTCTTTCCTTCATTGTCCTCTTTTTAGCCAGAAGAAACAGATTCTGGAGATCTGAATGTGGCTGGTCCTGATGATAACTACAGGCCCATGAGTATACTTCTCTCCATCCTGCTGGCTATGGAGAGAGCAGGTGGGAATGCCCAGAATATCCATAACCCTGGGAGCTCAGGGAGCCCTCACTTTGTCCCTCCTACCTGCTCACCTGCAGCCCTTGTTTTACACTAATACCTTGTCAGAGGAGGTGAGATCCAGCCTCCTGCTGTGGTCCACAGCCTCAAGCCTGGTCACAAATATAAGTTCTCTCTTTACCTGTCCTTTCTCTGGACAATATCCAGGCTCTGTTTGCTTTATTAGGTAACAGATAGATCCTGGGCTCTGAGTAAAGATATTGGGTATGTCTTCTTTCTTATCTGGGAAATGGGGAACTCCCTGCCCCTATATGTTGGAAGGAAAGTCACAGGGCAGAAACTGGGGCACTTCAGGTGTTTACTGCTATCATATCTGGCCGTGTGTGGGCCAAGAGGAAGGGCTCCGAGGCCCAGGCCTGCACTGCTTGGTTCTGTAAAACAAGACCCATGTCAGGGCTCCAGGTGAGGAACAGTGATAGAAAGAGCATTGGGCCTGGCTAACAGAGACTAAATCCCAGTGTGTGAAACTCAAGCTGCAGGGTCTGTGTAGCCACATCCCTCCACAGTGTCCTACCAGACTGCCCAAGAGTAGTGGGGAGTGTTACCAGTGAGGAGCTCCAAATCAGAGGCAGCCTCTTGATTTACTTCATAATATCTTAAGCCTGGGAAGAAAAACCTGTGCACAGAACATCTGTTCCATTTTGGATCCATGACATATGGTTACAATTAAAGTAGGAAAAACATATTTGTGAACATGAAGAACAGTGTAAAATGGTGCCTCAGTTTCCCCATGTGAAGCTGAGGAGGCCATGAATTTCTTCCATGATCATGCTGTGTGTATGCACTTGTGTGTTTGCTCATTGTCATCACTGAGTTCCTTTCTGTTCAAACAAAGTCAGTCCCCCTGGGTCCATGTGGCAGCATCCTTGGCCAGCCATCCTCCCAGCTGCCCAGGGCCATGTGAGCATCCATGTTTGGAGGGTTGGGGTAAGAGAGAGATGACTGGACTCTTTCTGATCTGGGGGTCAGGAGGGTTGGACAGGAACCACTGTTGCTGTTGGCTCATAGGCCTCCTGAGGCTGGGTACCATGGTTGGTGAAAGGGGACAGTTGCATCCTGGATTAGATCTTACTCTGGTGATCGCATAAAGCTAAGGCAAGCTGGAGGTCAGATCATGCACCTAAGATTCCTCATCCTTTCACAGCAGCTGCACTGAAGTCTCCAGCTCCTCTCAGAACCTGTACCCCACCACACAGAGCACCACCAGCCAGCACCCAGGACACAGCAAGGGAATTCTAATCCTTGCCGTGAGCTTCCTAGGGCCCACTCCCTGATCCCAGTGGTTCTGTTGCCTTGCCTTTACCCAGGCTTCCTTCCTCCCTTGGGATAGACTCCGGCTGAAATTTTATCCTGAGCACAGGGCCTCATCATCAGCTGTGGGGCAGGCATGCTTCCCAGGGAAGTCTCACAGACTCCTGACTGTGGTGTAGGTGGCAGAACCACTGCCTTCCTAGGGTGGTGTTGGAAGCAGGGAGGCACAGGGTGCAGTCCACAGTATGTGGTGAACACAGGCAGGGCATGTCCTGAAATCCTGGCTTACAGGGCACAGCTACCCAGCACCTGGTTACAGAATATGGGCTCCATCTGTATTATTCCATTTGACTGCAGGAGAATACTATGGGGTCATTAGAGGAGTCCAGGCTGCTCCAGTGTGACCACTCACTCCAGCCACAGATAGTACTGTCTAGAGATCTGATTTAGAACTGCCACACAAACCCTAGAGACAATGCCCACAGACAACATGCTGCCTTTCTGTCAAGGCAAGAAGCAGATGTGGGACCTCAGTTACATACATGTGTCACCATGGGTAGGTCACTACACCTCTCTGAACCAGGCTATCTATATTTTAAACTGTAGACACTGATCCTGCAGAGCCACACTGGGAGACTTGTGGATGGGCAGTGCTTGTACCACTGTGTTTGCTGACTGCATTTTTTCTTGTGAGAGCAGAACCCAGGGACAGCAGCCTAACATTAACCCTAATGCTAACTCTCCTTTCTGTGGCACCAGCAGCCCAGTACCTGAGAAGAGTCATGTTAGTGTTTATCGTGTGGCCCTGGATTTTCAGCTAAGCTCCCAGAGTGCCCTCCACAAAGTGCCTGGGGGGGGAAACGGTTTCAGGAAAATCAGCTTTCTGCCTCACTCCCTGCAACCCAGCAATGGAAACTTAACCCTGCTTTAGCTGATGAACCCCTCATGGCACAGGGTGCCTCTCTCTGCACAGCCTGACATGACTGGAGAAGCCCAACTAGTTCAGGGTTATGGAGTCAGGAACAATTGGAGCCCAAGTCTTCTACATCTTGGTCTGAGGAGCACTCACTGTGGGGCAGGTTTTCAGATACAAGGGCCTACAGAAGAGTCCAGCCAGCCTCAACTGGAGAAAGGAGCTGTGTCTTTCAGAGTTGAGGGCTCTACAGGGGACCCACATAAAGCCTGTGGCCCACACTCCTTGTCTCCTCCCTGAGGATGCATTGTGGAGAGACAGGCTTGGGCTCATTTCCACATCTTGGGAGTACAGACAGTTCCTACACCCTGAACTTCCTACCAGTGGATGATAGGGGTATACATGGAGGTAGGGCTCATCTAAACACCCAGGAAATAGCCTGGGTTGCTATAGCAGGGACCTCAGGTGACTCGAAGGGCCTGTCACCTCCAAGATGGGGACAGTGTGCTGGAAGTCAGGCTGAATCCCATGCTCAGAAGAGTGCTCCTGAGGGAGTTAGGACACCTCCTGTCCCTTTCAGCTGGGAATGCCTTGTTTCTCTCCTCCCTAACTGGCTAGTGACTCAGCCACTTTCTCCTCGTACATCCAGGTAATCTGTTGCCTCTGAAGAGGACAACTATGTTGAGATAGACTGCGAAAAGATCCAGGCCTTGAAGTGCACCATGCAGAAGTGAGCAGCCATGGGACAGTACCCAGCCTCTGCCAAGGGCATCAAGCCATGGCACAGTCCCAGAGTTACTACTCCCACCTGCTCCTTTGCCTTCCACCCACCTCCTGCCCACTCAGCATCAACTTCAGGGACTTGAACCCTTGACTGAGGTGAGGGCTGACTCAGGTGCTTCCTTGGTCACCCAGGACCCCTGTGACACAGTTCTTTCTTGGCCTCTCAATACAGTTGTGATTTCTATCAGCAAAACCAAACCTCTACCATAATAAGGACAAGTGTTTACCAAAGTGCACCCTCAACTACCATCCTCCTGACTTGAGTATTCAGAAAGAACAAGTCTCAGTCTTTTCTGTCAAACCAGAGAAATCTCCATGTTAACCCCTCACTTCCTGACTTCCCTTTTCCTACAGTAGATGCCTTTCTACATCTGCACTTCCTCAACGTTCCCTTCCTCAGTATGTGTTCATGAACAAAAATGTGTGGTCACTCTGACCAGTGGGCAGCAGACAAGTACTACTTGCATCAGGGATAAAGAGACCAGCAGATGACCTTCTCAGTATACTTGCTTTCAGTTTTGATTGCCATGAGCCCTTCTGCATGCAAAAGTAAAGTTCTTATCCTGGTGACTTAGATGATTAGTTTGAGTGGTTTTTTTTTTTTTTTTTTTTTTTACCTTCTTTGGTGACCAGGACCCACATGTCAGATATTTCCAACATGGTTCTAGGCTCTGGGCCAGGCTATACACCCAATTTCTCTCTCTGCATCAGCCATCTTTTCTCAGTCTTCAGTATGAATAGGACAAATTTTTCCTCTGGCTTTCAAGCAAGGACCTGCAGACCACATCAGTATGAAATTTTCATCCCAGTTGTTAGTGAGGACATTCAGGGCTGCCCATGCATGGAACAGTTTACAATGGAGCTGGAGGGAAAAGGACAGTATCCCAGAATGACAGGAGTAGCTGACACCCACAAAGTTTCCTTCAATCCAAAGCCATGGCAGGGCAAATGCAGTAGCATCACAAGACAGCAGGAGGACAGTCAGGAGGTAAGAACAGCCATGGCACATAGCTCAGAGCAAAGCTCCAGACATAGGTTAGTCCAGACCTTTGGAATTGCCTATCTTCTGCCCATGGTAGGCTGTTCTTTTCCCAACCCTTTGGGGCCTCAACCCATCTGTAGCATCAAATTGCCAGCATCGTGGTCTGTGGGAGGGAGCATGTGAATGGAGCTGATGCAGTACTGGGGACCAGGGACAGCAGAGCATGTAGGGCAAGCAGTGCAGCAAAGGCCTCCTGTTGGGCTGTGAGAAAGGGGAGGCCACATAGCAGATGCAGGCACACTACCTCAAGGCTGGTGGAAGCTGAGTATGGTTCAGGGTGGAGCAGAGGGAAGGAGTGACAAGTACAGGGAACCATGTGTGTGTGGCAGTGGGACAAGAGATCAGGCACAGCTGTTGTCAGGAATTGGGTTCACCCCAGGGTGTGGACCAGTGCTTCTCATCTCATCTCATCTCCATTGAGCCCATCATGCCAGGTGTCACACTGGACTTGGTCCACCTCTTTTTCTTGCAAGGTCATTCAACTTCAGGCTTCATCTGAGGCTCTTCCTCTCAACTTATGAGGGAATCTTCTTTGTTCTCATTGAGTTTCTGACTAGTATGCTGCAGATGTGTCCAGATACTGATGCCCTCTATCCCCTACTGATGCTTCTGGTCCCAAGGTGCCATGAGTATGCACCTGTTCTCAGCACATCAGGAGGGGAAGGAAACTAGTCTCAGCTCCTGAATGGAATCAAGTGGGTCATGTTTCTCTGGTGACTTATCACATTGGCCAGGAACATGCAGGGAATGGTAGACCATTACAAATGCTACCCAGAAAGTTCTACTGACATTATCAGGGGGACTGAAAGTGGCATCCACACTCACTGGTTACCATTGTGGGTGAGGCTGAGTGGTGATGGTGCCATATGTGGCTCACAAATGCTCAAAAGGGTATTACTTCAGTGAAGGGACTCAATTGAACCAAACCAACTCCACCTTAGGAAAGAGCCTCCATCTCAGTCAGGCCCCCAATCTCCCAAAAGAACAAAAGAGCCTACATCCAAACCAATCATAGTGCAAGAGGAAAATCCCTACAAGCTCAAAAGTTCCTGTTCTGAGATCATGCCCACCCCCTAACCTATCCCTAACCCCAGAACAATTATAGTGCAAAAGAAAAGTCCCTATGAGCTCAGAAGTTCCTGTTCTGAGATCATGCTCCCTCCCAGACCTATCCTCGACAAGGAGAGGTACACCCCACATATGCTTACCCAATCCTGAAAAGCTGAGGAATGAAACCCCCCTGCCTATGGTCCCCAACTTCCTGCTTGTGGTTTTTTCCCACAAAAAAGGAACCCTTGTAGAGGGCAGGGCTGCTCCTCCTCTGCCTGCTGTGTCAGCGCATTGGATGACAGTCCAAACTCAAGACTGCTAATAAATGTTCCTTTTGTGCTTGCATTGGACTCTGGCTCCCTGGTGGTCTTTGTGGGACTCATCAACTTGGGCATTTCAAGTGGGGGCTCATCTGGAATCCCCCTCGACCCCACGGACCCTAGTCCAGAGGATTCTCAAGCAGTCAGTAAGTGTTTTATGAGTTCCTTTACTTTTATTTCCTGGGCACCCATCTCTGATCTGTAATCTGTGTGAGTGTAAATGGTTAGAGTGGACACGCTGAACAACCATGGTCACAGGGGATTGGAAGATGTTCCAGTCCCCAGTGGTGAGGATTTAGGGTCTCACATTTGTTTGAGTGAGGACAAAGGGCCTCACATCTGTTTGAGTGAGGATGTAGGGCCTCACATTTGTTTAATTGAGTACAGTGAGCCTCAACTTTGGTCTTTTCTGTCATACTGTGGGTTGCTCCCATGTGGTGGCCCCAAGCCATCATTTTGGTTTTTGTTCATTTTTACATCTAAGAAAAGCAAATTTGCTGCCTGTGTTCTAAGTGTTGCCTGTTGTCTTTGTTATTAGTATCTATGTGTGTGACCATGATGGATGCTATGGGACAGTCAGCCTCTTCTCCAATGGACTGAATAGTATCTCATTATAAGAATGTGGAAACCAGAGCTTGTAACCTTTCTCTTGTGGTAAAAAGTCTAAGCTCATTACCTTTTGCAGGACAGAATGGGCAACTTTTAATGTTGGGTGGCCTCCAGAAGACATCTTAGACCTGACCATCATCAAGGATACTGAAGACATCATTTTCAAGCCTCGCACAGGTCACCCAAATCAAGTGCCTTACATAGTGGTTTGGCAGAACCTCATTGAAAACTCTCCTTTCTGGCTTAAACCTTTCTTACCTCAACAGGTTAGGGTCCTGGCGGTCACCAAGGCAGACCCCTCTGCCAGAACCCCTTCTACTCCTAAGCCTGAAATTTTCCAAGGAGGAACTCCAGAGGAAAACATTTTCACCCTTCTCCCTTATGCTTCTAGACATTTACCAACACGAGAAGCCACCTTGGCCCCCCTAAAACACTCTTCTACAGTTCCACCAACCAATACCAGAGGTCGACCAGTCCTCAGGACCCGCAGTCATAGGGGAGAAACTCCCAAGACAGGGCCAACAATCTTCCCTCTCCAGGCAGTAGGACCACCCAACCAAAATTGTAACCAACCATACCACTATTGGCCCTTTGCCACTAGTGATCTTTATAATTGGAAGGCTCAAAAGATGCTATTTTCTGAAGACCCAAAACAGTTGATTAACCTTTTTGAAACTGTCCTTTGTACCCATCAGTTCACCTGGGATGATTGTGAGCAACTCTTACAGGTTCTCTTCACCACAGAAGAAAGAGACCGCATCTAAATGAAGGCCTGAAAACTAGTCCCAGGACCTACTGGAGAGCCAACTACCAAATGGGCTCTCATCGATGCAGCTTTCTCCTTGACCAACCCCAACTGGGATTATAATACAGCAGAAGATAAGAAGAGCCTCCTGGTGTATTGCTGGACTCTGTTGGCAGATCTCAAGGTGGCTACACATCAGCCCACAAATTTGAGTAAGGTTTATGATATAGAGCAGGGACCTGAAGAAAGCCCAGCCATCTTTCTAAAAAGATTGCAGGAAGCTTTTAGAAGATAAACTCATTTTGATCCAGATTCACCGGACAGCGAAGTGGCAGTAACCTTAGCTTTCATTAATCAGTTAGCTCCAGACATTAAAAAGAAGCTGCAGAAACTGGAACGTTTGGGAGAAAAGAGTTAAGGAATCTGATTGTAGTGGCACAAAAAGTGTTTAATGAAAGGGACAGTATAAAGGAAAAAGAAATCAAAAAGGAGTGGTGGGGGAATCAACACCTCGCCAGCATCCTGCTAGCTGCAACTGCGGAGCCAGATGAATGCCGGCAGCAGCTATAACATCTGGTGGCCAAAGAAGAAGATGACAAGCAAATTAAAGGTAATAAAAAAAGACCCCAGTTGGGGAAGAATCAATGTGCTTACTGTAAAGAGAAAGGTCATTGGGCTAAAAAGTGTCCCCAGAAGGCAGGACGTAGTGGGACTAAAGTGCTCAGTACCCAAGATATGGACAGTGACTAGGGGGGATGGGGTTCAGTCCTTCTCCTTAAGCCCAAGGTGACCTTAAAAATGGAGGGGAAACCAATTGACTTTACGATTGACACTGGAGCCCAAATCTCGGTTCTACTTCAGGCTAATGGAACTATAATGAGCAGAACAACTTGGATCCAAGAAGCCACGTGAGTCAAGCCTTATTCATGGACTACCCAAAGGATTGTAGACCTAGGAACAGGATGAGTGGCCCATTCATTTCTAGTGATCCCAGACTGCCCACCCCTTGTTGGGACGAGATTTGCTAACAAAAATGAAAGCCCAGATTTGCTTCTCAGAGGGGGACACAACTGCTTGATGGCAAAGGGGAACCCCTCCACATACTTGTAACTAGCAGTCTTACTGAAGAGTATAGGATGCACCAAAAAGGTCTGGAACTAGACCCCCAAATGGAAAATTGGCTCCAAAAGTTTCCCTCAGCATGGGCCAAAACAGGGGGCATGAGTCTGGCTAAAAACCATACCCTGGTATTTGTGGAACTCAAATTAGGGGCAAACCTAGTTAAGCGTCATCAGTATCCCATTCCCCTTGAAGCAAAAGAGGGGATAACATCCCATATCCAGAGGTTGCTGAGTTTGGGAGTCCTCAGGCCCACACAATTGGCCTGGAACACTCCCCTACTCCCAATCAAAAAGCTGCATACCCAGGACTATCACCCAGTACAAGATTAATGGGAAGTTAACAAAAGAGTAATGGACCTACACCCTACAGTGCCAAATCCATATACCCTGCTTAGCACACGTCCCCCCATCACAAGTGGTACACAGTACTAGATCTAAAGGATGCTTTCTTCAATCTGTCACTAGCCCCAAAAAGCCAGGACTACTTTGCCTTTAAATGGTATGACACAGAGATAGGGGTCAGTGGACATTGACCTGGACGCAGTTCCTGTAAGTTTTCAAAAATTCATCCACCATCTTTGGTGAAACCCTCCATGAAGACCTGGGTGAGTGCTGTACCAGTAACCCAGAAATAAGCTTGCTACAGTATATTGATGACATTTTAATCACAGTAGCAAGTCAAGATGCCTGTCAGGAAGGGACCGAACAATTCCTAAAACTCCTGAAAGATTTGGGATACTGCGCCTCTCCTAAGAAGTCCCAGCTGTGCAAGCTACAGGTAACATATCTTGGATACATCTTAAAGGAGGGGCAGTGCTGGTTCTCTGATACACAAAAAGAGACAGTCTTAAAGATTCCTACTCCTACTAACACCAGACAGGTGAGAGAATTTCTAGGGTCAGTAGGTTTTTGTAGACTATGGATCCCAGTGTGTTCATGGAAATTGCTAAACCCCTATATGAAGCCACCAAGGAAGGTCAGTTCCAGTGAACACTAGACCATCAATAGGCCTTTGAGGGGCTTGAACAGAGTTTGCTATCAGCCCTTGCCCTAGGGCTCCCAGACATAAATAAACCCTTCTGCTTGTACGTGGATGAAAGCTGGAGCATTGGAAAGGGAGTCCTAACTCAAACAATAGGTGCCTGGTGATGGCCAGTGGCATATTTATCAAAAAAATTGGATCCTGTTGTGGCCAGCTGGCTGCTCTGTCTCTGGATCATAGTGGTAGTAGCACTGTTGGTCAAAGATGCCAACAAACTGACACTAAGACAGAATCTAACCATAATAACCCCACATGCCCTTGAAGGTGTGCTCAAACAACCACCCGACCTATGGCTGAGCAATGCCAGAATGACTCATTATCAGGCTTTGTAATTAAACCCTCCTAAAGTCACATTTTAAGTACCAACAGCTCTGAATCCTGCCAATCTGCTGCCCGACCTGGTTTTAGAGGCACCACTACACAACTGTGCCGAGATCCTGGCACATGCCCACAGTGTACAATCGGACCTACAGGACACCCTGTTGCCCAGCGCTGATGCAACCTGGTATACTGATGGCAGCAGCTTCTTTCGGGATGGAAACAGGTATGCTGTAGCTGCCATAACAACAGAGACAGAGGTAATATGGGCAGAACCCCTATGATTCGGGACTTCTGCACAAAAGGCAGAATTAATTGCCCTAACTAAAGCCCTAGAACTGGGCCAAGGACAAAATGTCAATGTATATATGGACAGTCGCTACACTTTCACTACTGTTCATGTGCATGGAGACATCTAACAGGGAATGAGGCTTATTGGCTGCTAGGGGAAAACAATAAAAATAAAGATAAAGTCTTAGGTTTACTGAAAGCTCTATGGATGCCCACCAAACTGGCTATTTTCCACTGCTCTGGACATCAAAAAGGAACTGGGCCCATCCCCAGGGGCAACAACCTGGCAGACCAAACTGCCTGGTGAGTAGTTCTTCAAACTGACTCAATATTGCTGGCCCAAGCACTAGTAGATCCAGAAGCACCTAGTGTGCCTGAACATCCAGATTACTCTCAAGAGGACTTAGCCTGGATCAAAGCCTTTCCTATGGCTCAGAACCTCAATGGATGGTGGAGATCAGGTGATCACAAATTAATTTTACCTGAAAAGATAGGAAATAGACTTAAAAAAATGCACTGCTCTTCTCACATGGGAGTGAGGAGGATGCAAGACTTAATTAGACATTCCAAATTAAGGACAGCCAACAGAAAATCAATAACATCATCTCCAACTGTAAGGCATGCCAGCTTAATAATGCATTGACAAATCCGAAAAACCCTGAGGCACAGTTCAGAGGCAAAAACCCTGGGACCTATTGGGAAGTGGATTTCACTGAGGTAACACCTGGCAGTTATTGTTATAAGTATTTACTAGTGTTTATAGATACCTTTTCAGGATGGACTGAATCATTCCCCACCAAGCATGGGACCACATAGGTCATGGCCAAGAAGCTTCTAGAAGACATCTTACCCAGGTATGGTTTTCCCACTATGATAGGGTCAGACAACAAACCAACATTCATATCACAGGTGAGTCAGAACCTAGCCAAGTTCCAGGGGTGTGATTGAAAACTGCATTGTGCCTATAGACCCCAGAGTTCAAGATAAGTAGAAAGGATGAACAGAACCCTTAAAGAAACTTTAACTAAATTAACCCTAGAGACCAGCGCAAACTGAGTGACTTTTCTCCCCTTTGCTTTATATAGAGTAAGAAACTCCCCATACCAGATGGGATTGACCCCTTATGAAATCATGTTTGGGACATTCCTCCCATTATTCCCAACTTGTTGTCAAATCTAATTCCAGAAATGGATGACTGAGATCTTCTGGACACCATGCAAAGTGTTGAATGGGTACACAAAGAAATTTGGCCTACCTAAACTCAGGGCACTCTGTGTCTAGAAATACTCCTGAACACCATAGGTTTTTCCCAGGTGATTGGGTCTACATCAAGAGATACTGACAAGGATCCCTGGAACCCAGGTGGAAGAAACTCTATTTTATCCTGCTTGTCACACCCACCACCATCAAGGTGGATGTAATAGCCATCTGGATCCACTATACCCATGCCAGGTTTGCGGACCCCTTCACACTTGAGCAAAGCCACAAAGGTGAAAAATGGATGGTATCCAGAAACCCCAAGAATCGTCTCAAGCTGCACTTAAAATGCTTCAGGCAGTAACCCTTTGCTTCCTAACTGTAAGTACTGTGCTGCCTCAAGAGAACCCCCACCTCCCTTGGAACAAAACCTGGATGATCATCAACATGGAAACTGGTGAAGTAGCCAATGTCACCTCTTCAACTTATTCCACCAAGGAACTTGGTTCCCTGACTTCCATGTGGACTTATGTGACCTGGGGGAAACATGGGACACCTCAGACCAGAAACCCTTCCCGGGATATGGAGGTAAGATCTTCCCAGGGGTCGTAGCAATACCAGAAGCTTAAGGTTCTATGTCTGCTCTGCTCACTCACAAGACAGAAAGCAATTTGCCAAGTGTGAAGGTCCTGAAACCACCTACTGTAATGTATGGGAGTGTGAATCTACTGGGTGGATCACATGGACTCACCCTGTCACTGGAGATCTGATCTCAGTGGAAAGGGTGGAAACATGCAAGAAGTGGGATGAGGTTATTGCCAACAGGACAGTAAGAGGGTAAATTGGGGGCCATGCTATAACAAAGACCAATCAGCATATTCCACATTCCCATTAGCTACCCCAGGGGGACTCTTCAATTGTTAATCATAAAGTTTACCCCCATGAGAAAGGAGGCAAACTGAGAGACTGGGAAAAACCTGGGACTAAGGCTTTACAGCAATGGGTACATTATTGGACTAATTTTCACTATCAAGCTAGTATAGAGACCCTTAAGCAAAAGAGCACTGGGTCTCAACCAGGTACTTAAACCAAACAGAAAATCTGTTCAGCAAACCAGCACCCCAAAACTATGCTTAACACATTTTTCAACCACATTTTCTGACACTAAGACCTTGCCACCAGAATCTGTCACTTTTCCAGCAGAGACTCTAGAAGATCCTCTGTTTGCTCTTCAGAAACAATCCTATTTAGTCCTAAACACCTCTAAACCCAACATGACTAAATCCTGTTGACTGTGCTATTTTACAGCCCCTTACTTATTTACTAGGAAACTACACCCCTTCCTCCAGATCTGCTGAATGTCGCTGACAATTAAAAGTGCCCTAACCTTACAAGTCACTGGAAAAGGTCTCTGTTTAGGTTATATCCCTGAATTTCACCAGTCCTTATGCAACCAATCTGTGTCACTGTGCAACTCAAGTCAATACCTAATTCCCCAGGAGGACGCTTGATGGGCCTGTTCTAAAGGACTCACATCATGTGCCCACACAGAGGTGATCAATAACTCTCAAGGATTTTGCATTCTCATTCAGCTAGTTCCCAGGTTGTTTTATCATTCAGATGAGGATTTCTATCAACAACTAAGAGGGGACCAGGACCAACAGGGAACCTCTAACAGCCCTAACCCTAAGTATGGTTCTGGATGTGGGACTCATAGGAGCCAGAACAGGAACAGCTTCCTTAATAAATCAAAACCAACATTACTCTAGTTTAAGAGTGGCTGTTGATCTAGATATTGAGAGGCTTGAAAACTCCATTTCTGGCCTTCAAGTGTCCCTCATTTCCCTAGCTGAAGTAGTGATGCAAAACAGGAGGGGGTTAGATTTGATTTTCTTACAGCAAGGAGGATTATGCACGGCCCTAGGTGAAGAACATTGCTTTTATGTTGACAATTTGGGAGTAGTTATAGAATCTATGGCTAAAGTTAGAGGACTAGCAAAATGAAAGAAGGAAGGGGAGGCACAACAGGGCTGGCTTGAATCATGGTTTAATTCCTCCCCTTGGTTGACCACCTTGATTTCTACCTTACTGGGGCCACTTATTGTTCTACTCTTGTTCCTAACCTTTGGACCATGCATTCTGAACAAAATAGTGCAGTTCATGAAAGAATGGGTGGGGAATGATGGTTATGCATTCTCAATATCAGCCCCTAGACTCAGAGACTATAGAGCATACTGGAGTCCCATGATTGGGCCTCTTCCAGTCTGAGGGGGAAATGAGGTGATCAATTGAATGAACCTGACCCCATCTTAGGGAAGAACCTCCATCTCAGTTGGGCCCCCAAAGCCCCAAAAAACGAAACAGCCCACTCCCAGACCAATTATAGTGCAAGAGGAAAGTCCCCATGAACCCAGAAATTCCTGTTCTGAGATCATGCCCACCCCCTGACCTATCCCCAACAAGGTCAGGTACACCCCACATACCCTTACCCAATCCTGAAACACTAAGGCATAAAACCCCCCACTTGTGTTCTCCACCTCGCTGCTTGTGGTTTTCTCCTATAAAAAAGGAACCCTTGTCATGGTCAGGGCTGCTCCTTCTCTGCCCAATGCGTCAGTGTGTTGGGTGATGGTCCAGACTCGAGTATGCTAATAAATAGTCCTTTTGCCCTTGTATTGGACTCTGGCTCCCTGGTGGTCTTTGGGGGACTCTTTGACTTGGGCATTTTATTGCCCTTTTGGAATACAATGACAATTAAATTTACAATGGCTTGGAAAGGAACAATTTTTGACTTCCTGCTGAGCAATCAAGCTTTGTGTTCACTAATCCAAATGTAAAACACAAAATGCTCATTGAATATAGTCAGTTTTTTTCCCTTGAAGCACCACAGCATTTTTAATCTCTTTCAGCCAGCACATTCAATATCAGTTCAGGTATTACACAAGAGTCAAACAATAGAGCACTGGTAGTTAGGAACACGTATATGTGGGCTCCATGTGGGACAGGAAATTGATCAAATTCACAAAGTCACAATGAAATCCTTTTGTGAAACATTTTAGAAAAACTCTTCCAATGCACTGTTCTGCTGGGAATTTTCTTCCTATAACAGTGATAATCTTTCAAATTAAACTGTTTATTCTGTTGTGGGAAAAAACTTACATTTCCGCCTTATTCATCCAAATTCAAACCAACTTGTTCTCATTGAGAACACAATGACCAACTACAACTTGTAGCTGTTTGCTGATCTTTCTTCTCTTCAGATTTTCTAAGCTTTCTCCATAAAACATATCCACCAATCTTTATGAAGAGTACACAAACTACATCAGGAAGACAGTTCATGAAGCTACAAGCTCTAACACCTGCGATGAAAATTTTATCATGCAGAGGATGTGCTCCACAAAGAGTCAATGGAATCCATTAGTGTTTCATTTTCAGAATGCACTCTTCAATGACAGTGGCCATTTGGACTGTACTGTTTCTTACTACTGGTTCAAAGCAGTGATTGGATACCTTTAAATACCTTTGTGTTAAGCACATATTCTTTGTTTTTCTTCATCCAAATACAAACTATCATATACTCCTAGAGAACACAGTGAGTATGTTGTTTTGAAGGAAAATGTTGGAACTCTTCCTCCTCAGCCCTTCTAATCTGTTTAGAGACAGTATATTCAGACCACAGTTTCCAGCTACTACACAAATGGGTAAACAGAAGGTCTGGTAGAGACAGAAACCATTCTCTGAGATGAAATTCTGACTCAAACAATGAGCAAATATACAGATATCTTTGAAATCCATTTTTGAACACTTTTTGAGAAACTCTTTTTTTGAGAAACTCAAAAAACCAGTTTTCTGCTGAGAATTATTTCCAAATTTAAATGAATCACTTTTAAATGAAGAATTTCTTCTATTGCTAAAAATGCATATGAGGTAAAGTGGGAACACATAGGATATGTTCCCCAAAGAGTCATTTGAATCCAGTACTAAAATATTTTCAGCAATCAGGCTTGAACTTCAATTGCCCTTTTGAAATGCATTCCGCTTACCACTGGAGCAAAGGGAGTGACTGAATATCTTTAATTTCCATGATGTTTCTCCCTTTTACTTTGTGATGAGTCATCCAAATACAACAATTGTATACTCCTAGAGAACACAGTGAGTATGTGTACATTGAAGGAAATTGCTGGAACTCCTCCACCTCAGCATGTCTATGCTAATTTAACACATCACTTTAAAACAATATTTCCATGATAATCCAAAATTTGACTAATAAAAAAGCTAACATATATTGGAGCTGCATCTTCTTACATAAATGTGTGACAATTCATCCATATAGAAAATGTAAGCTTGGGGGCAGGACTAGTAGCCAAATAAAATTGGAGAGAAAGCTGCCAAAGCAAGCTTTATTGGAATTTGGCTCTTGAGCAAAATTCCCAGACCCCTGCAGTAGAGGTCAGGGTAGAGAGCCAGAGAAAATAGCACATGGTTCTGGGTGCCTGGGGATTTTACAGGCTGGAATTGTTGGGGGACTATGCTGAGTGATAGGTTGAGTTAAGGGTCAGTGGAGATTTCCTGCCCCTGTTTGATTTGTCACCATATGGTGCACTGCCTTTTGCCTCAGTGTCTCCTCTCTTCCTCATATAGTCACTCAAATTCAACCTAACAGAAACTATCATGTACTCGTAAAGAACCCTTTGAGGGTGTAAGTTGAAGCAACATGCTAGAGCTGCTTCTCCTCAGGACTTCTATACTATTTTAGACAGCACCATCTTACCAAAGTTCCAGGCAAATGCACAATCTTGACTAACAAGAAATCTCCCCTTGATAGGAACCCCAATATCTGGAGGAAATGAGGGACTGTAAGGATGATCAAATCCAAAACACTTTGAAATCCATTACTCATGGTATCCATTTGTAAAATATTTTAAGAAAATACTTCCACTCTAGTTTTCAGCTGGAAGTGAGCTCCAAAATTCAATGTTAAAGTGGAATTTAAGAATTTTTTTCTGTAGCTGGATAGCAGTTACACTTTCTGCTAATTCATTTAAGTGCAAAGGAATAACTTTTCATTAAGAACAGAGTGAGTAGGGACCTGTAGTTTGAAATTTTGCTGAACTTGCTCCTCTGCAGACCTCAAGGATATTACAATACTCATTTAAATGTCTGTTCTACACAATACACAAGGTGGTAAAAAAAAAATAAATCTCTTGAAACTTCAAACATCAGCCATTGGGATCAATGTTGGGTGGGGAAGAGTAACTTTTTTCTGAAGGAATGACTGAAATCCTTTAGCAAAATTATTTCAGGGCTGGGGATGTAGCTCAGTTGGTAGAGTGCTTGCCTTGCAAGCACAAGGCCCTGGGTTCAAACCCCAGCACTGCAAAAAAAAAAAAAAAAAAAAAATTTCAGCCATCGCTATGCAACTGCAATTGCTCATTTGAAAAGTATGTCCAGTTACTAATGGTACCAAAATTTTAAATAAGAACCTTTTTCTCCTTCTTGTAAAGGACTTATGGTTTGTGACAATTCATCCATAGACAAACAATCATGTATTCATAAGGAACGCTTTGAGGGTGTACATTGAAGCCATGAGCTAAGCCTGCTCCTCCTCAGGAATTCTGTACTAATTTGAGAGAACACATTCAAACCAAAGTTAAATGAAAATACACAAACTGAACTAATCAGAAATCTGCCAATGACAGGATCTCTATTATCTGGAGGGAAAGACGGACTATAGGGATGATCAAATACAATGGATCTCTTGAAGTCCATTTGACAAAACTTTTTAAAAAATTCTCTAATAATACTTGTCTACTGGGAAAAAACTCCAGGTTTCAAAAGATACACTTGGAAAATTATTTTTGGTAGCTTGAAACCATGTGTTTAACTGTTAAGATAAATGGGAACTGTTCCCCAAAGAGTCTTTGAAATCCAGTAGTCATCCATTCTTAGCAATCACTCTTCAACTGCAGTTTCCTTTTGGAATACAATGATGGCTAACAAATTTAGGATGACTTTGAAAAGGAACAATTTTAACTTCCTGGTAAGCATTGAAGCTTTGTGTTAATTGACCCAAATGGAAAACACAAGGTACTCATTGAGTATGATGAGTTTTTCTACCTTGAATCTCTGCTTCATTTGTTAGCTCTTTTTAGCCAGCACATTCAAAATTTAGTTCATTCCTATTACACAAAGTAGTGAAACATGAGAACACTGGTAGATAAGAGAACTTACACGTGGGCTTCAAGTGGGACTGTAAGGATGATCAATTTCACAGAGTCACATTGAAATCCATTTGTGAGACATTTTAGGAAACTCTTCTACTGCACTTTTCTACTGGGAATGTGTTTCTGATTTCAGTGAAACTGACTGAATTTAGACTGTTTATTCTGTTACTGGAAAGTACTTACATTTTCTCATTATTCTTTCAAATTCAAACTAACTTATTCTCAATGAGAAAAGAGTAAGCAACTGCAACTTGTAGCTGTTTGATAATTTTGTTCTTCTGCATACTTTCTAAGCTGTCTTCAACCTACACATCCACCAACCTTCATGCAGAATACACAAACTACATCAAGATGACAACTCATGGAGCTACAAGCACTAACACCTGGGATAAAATTGGTATCATGCAGAGGATATGTTCCACAAAGAGTCATTGGAATCCATTAGTGTATCATTTTCAGAATGCACACTTCCATGGCACTGGCCATTTTCTAATGTACTCCTTCTTACTACAGGTTCAAAGGCAGTCATTGGAAACCTTTAAATATCTTTGTGTTAATCACATTATCTTTGTTCTCCTTCATCCTAATACAAAATATCATATAATCCTAGAGAACACAGTGAGTAGTTGTGTTGAAGAAAAATGTTGGAACACCTCTTCTTCAACCCTTTAATCTATTTAGAGACATTACACTGAAACCATTATTTCCTGCTAGTACACAAACTGGGGTAAAAAGAATGCTCTGGTAGAGAGAGGCCACATTCTCTGGGCTAAAATTCTGACTCAATGATCAAATATACAGATTTCTTTGAAATCTATTTCTGAACTCTTTTTGAGAAACTCTTTAATGGAAGTTGCCTGCTGGGAATTACCTCTCAATTTCAAATGATTCACTTTGAATTGAAAGCTGTCTTCTATTGCTAAAACTACCTATGAGGTAAAGTGGGAACATGTATAGAATATGTTTCCCAAATAGTCATTTGAATCCAGTACTAAAAATATTTTCAGCAATTGCCCTTTTGAAATGCATTTCACTTAACACTGAAACAAAGGTAGTGATTGGATACCATTCATTTCCTTGCTGTTAGGTACTTTTACTTTGTTTTAAGTCATCTGAATACAACAATTATACACTCCTAGAGAACACAGTGAATATGTGTACATTGAAGGATCTTGCTGGAACTCCTCCACCTCAGCACATCTATTTGAAACATCACTTTAAAACAATATTTCCATAACAATCAACAAAGTGTACTAACTAAAAAGCTAACATAGATTGGAGGGGCATCTTCTTACATCAATATATGACCCTAAAGATGATAAAATCCACCAGATCTCCATGAAAACCCTTTTTGAAACAGTGGTTAAGAAACTTTTTAGCAGCACTTATCTGCTTGGGATCATCATGGAATTTCAAATGATACCCTTGGAATTTAAAGGATACTTCAATTTGTGAAAAGCATCTAAGGGGTAACCTGAGACAACTCATAGGATATGTTACCCAAAGAGTCATTGATTCAGTACTCAAATATGTTCAGCAGTAAAACTCCAACTTTAGTTGCTTTTTTGAAATCAACTGCTGGTAAACAGTGGTATTGTGGCTTTGAAAAGAAACCATTTCTTAACTTGCTGGGGGGGGCAAAGAAACTTTGAGCAAATTGATCAAATGCAAATAAACACATCGTACTCATTGAGAACAATGAATGTATCTACACTGAATTATTGGGGTTCAATATCGACCTGTTCCCAGAGAGTCAAAGTGCACACACGATAATGCAAGACACACAACCAGGTTTTATTGCAAGCTCCAGCTTGGACTGCAACCAGCCTCTCAGACCACTAAAATAACTGAGTGCGGAGTGGCCCCAAGGGGTGAGAAAGCACACTATTTAAGGGATTTTCAAGTATTCACACAAAAAAACCTGTACATAATTGGTTAACATTTGAACAGTTAAACATTTGTCCTCTTTGTTTGGGTCCTGCCAATCTATTTGATTTTCATTGTGTCCCAACAGAACTGAATGGTCCTGGAGGAAGAAGGGAGAAAGGAAGAGGTGAACTATGCAGGAGATGAGTTGGGACTAGGCCCCCTTGTCTTTGATAGATAAGATTCCCAGACAGCTGCTCTTTTCTCGAACAGATATCTCTTAACAGTCTTGATGAACCCCGGGGGCCCAGTATGTCCTGTTTGTCCTGTACCTGCATGCTCTTTCCGGGGGTCGGGGTTTATGGGCCGGTTCCCAAAGTGGCCTGTTCATACAACATGGCTGCACACATGTCACCTTGTTCTCAACAGAATCAACTTGCTAGATATGCTCCTCCTCAGTACATTTAAGCTCTTATCATTCAGCACATTCAAACCTATTTTCAGTTATATTACCCCAACTAGTTTGAGATTACTTATACATGGAAGCAATGATATCAGGGAGCCACCTGAGACTGTAAGAATGATTAAAATCACAGTCTCATGGTAATCCATTCATGAAGCATTTTAAGAAAATACTTCCACAGCAGTTTTCTGCAGGAAATGGGCTCCAGAATTCAATATTAAAGTAAAACTTTAAGCATTTTTTTTCTGTACCTGGACAGCAGTTATACTTCCTGCTTATTCATTCAAATGCTAATGAACACAGTCTCATTGAGATCAGAGTGAGTATGGACCTCTTGGTTAAATTTTTTGGTGACCTTGCTCCTCTACACGCCTCAAGCACTTTTAGACTACTCATTTAATTCCCCGCTTCTGACAATATACCAAGTGGTGAAAAAATAAAGCTCTTGAAACTTCAAATATCAGCCACTGGGATCAACATTGGATGAGGGAGAGGAACTTTTTTTGAAGGAATTATTTAAATCCTCTAGAAAATATTTTCAACCATCGCTATTCAACTGCAGTGGCATGTTTGAAATATATCTCCAGTGACTAGTGGTGAGCAAAACTTTGAATAAGAACCTTTTCTCTCCTTGGTGGAAACCACTTATGCTTTGTGACAATTCATCCAAACAGAAAACTGTTATGTACTTGGAAATAACACTTTGAGGGTGTAGATTGAAGCAACATGCCACAGGTGCTCCATCTCAGGACTTCTGTGGTCTTTTGAGACAGCACATTCAAACCAAAGTTCCATGCAAATACACAAACTGGACTAAAAGGAAATTTACCCTTGAAAGGAATCCATTGCCTGGGGGGAAAGAAGGACTGTAAGGATTATCAAATGCTCTTCCTAAAATCATTTTGAGAATTCTTTTTAAGGAATTCTATAACAGCAGTTGTGTGCTGGGAATGAACTCCTGGTTTCAAATGATACCTTTGAAAGTATTTTTTTTTTCCAGCTGGAAATATGTAAATGTTCAACTGGGAAGATGCGTAGGATCTGTTCCCAAAGAGTCTTTGAAATCCAGAGGTGATATATTTTCAGCAATAACTCTTCAACTGCAGCTGCCCTTCTGGAATACAATGATGGTTAAAAATTTAGGATGTCTTCAAAAGGAAACAGTTTTTAAATTCCTGGTGAGCAATGAAGATTTTCTTCATTGATTCAAGTGGAAAATACAAGGTACTCATTGGATACAGTGAGGTTCTCTACCTTGTGGCACCCCAGCATTTGTAATCTCTTTTCAGGCAGTACATTCAACTATGAGTTCAGTCCTACTACACAAAATAGTCAAACAAGAGAGCACTGGTATTTAGGAGCACTTACATGTGGGCTCCAAGTGGGACTGGAAGGGTGTTCAAATTCACAAAGTCACTTTGAAATCCATTTGTGAAACATTTTAGGAAAACTTCTCCATGGCACTTTTCTGCTGGGAATGTGCTTCCAGTTACAGTGAAAATCTTTGAATATAAACTGTGAATTCTGTTTCTGGAAAGCACTTACATTTCCTCCTTATTCATCAAAATTCAAAATGACTTGTTCTCATTCAGAACAGAATGCACAACTGCAACTTGCTGTGTTTGCTGACCTTGCTCCTCCTCAGCCTTTCTAAACTCCCTTCAGCCTACATATCCACCAATCTTCATGAAGAGTACACAAACTACATCAAGAAGGCAGCTCATGAATCTACAAGCACTAACACCTGGGATAAAATTGGTATCAGGCAGAGCATATGCTTCACAAGGAGTCTTTGGGATCTATAATTGTATCATTTTCAGAATTCACTATTCAATGGCAGTGTCCATTTTGGAATGTACTGCTTCCTACTACTTGTTCCAAGGCACTGATTGGATATCTTTCAATACTTTAGTGTTAAGCAGGTTTTCATTGTTTTTCTTTATGCAAATTCAAACTATCATATACTCCTAGAGAATACAGTGAGTGTGTTGCTTTCAAGGAAAATGTTGGAACTCCACCTCCTCAGTCTTTCTAATTTGCTTAGGGACAAACTAGAGTTCCCTTCTACTGCATAAGCTGGGGTAACAGTAAAGCTCTGGTAGAGTGTGGCCCCATTCTCTGGGAAGAAATTCTAACTGAAATGTTGATCAAATATACAGATTTCTTTGAAATCCTTTTTTGAACTCTTTTTAAGAAACTTTTGACAACAGTTGTTTGCTGGGAGTTACCTCCCAATTTCAAATGATTCACTTTGAATTGAAATGTTTCTTCAATTACCAGAAAGGAACTATGAGAGAAAGTGAGAACATGCATAGGACCTGTTCCCCAAAGAGTCATTTGAATCCAGTACTAAAATATTTTATGCAATCATACTTAAAGTGCAGTTGCCCTTTTGGAATGCATTCTGCTTATCAATGGAACAAAGGCAGTGTTTGGATATCTTTCATTTTCTTGTTGTTAGGCACTTTTGCTTTGTGATGAGTCATCCAAATACAGTTAAATATGTACTCATAGCAAACACAGTGAGTGTGTGTACATTGAAGGATCTTGCTGGACCTCCTCAACCTCAGTATGTCTATGCTAATTTGACACATCTTATAACACCACATTTCCATGCTAATAAACAAACTGAACTAATAAGGAAGCTGACATAGATTGGATTTGCACTTCCTAACATCAATGTGTGACCCTAGTGATGATATAATCCTCAAGATCTCCTTGAAAACCCTTTTTGAAACATTATTTAAGAAACTCTGCAGTAGCACTTGTCTGCTTGGGATTAACTTGGGGTTTCAAATAATGCCCTTGCAATTGAAAAGTTTCTTCTGTTGGTGAAAAGCGCATATGTGGTAACCTGGGAAAACATGGAGGATATGTTCCCCAAAGGGTAAATGATGCAGTACTGAAATAGGGTCAACAATAACTCTTCAACTGCTTTTAATTTTGTGGAATCAATTGCTGGTTAACAGTGGTAGAGAGGCATTGAAAGTAAACCATTTTCTAACTTGCTGAGAGGAAAGAGAACTTTGAACTAATAGATTAAATGCAAATAAACACAGGGTACCCATTGAGAACAAAGATTGCCTCTACATTGACTTAATTTGTTGGATCTTCTCCTCCTCACCACTTTTAAGCTCCTATCATTCAGCACATTCAAAACAATTTTTAGTTGTATTAAACACACTAAGAAGAATGCTGTTGTAGATGGAAGCAATAATATCTGGAGTCACCTGGAACTGTATGGATGATCAAAATCACAAAGTCTCATGGTAATTCATTTGCAATACTGTCTAAAGTAATAATTCTACTACAATATTTTGCTGGAAGTGGGCTCCAGAATTCAATGTTGAAGTTGAATTGTAAATATTTTTTTCTGTTGCTGAATAGCAGTTATATTTCCTGCTTATACATGCAAATGCAATCAAACAAGTTCTCATTGAGAACAGAGTAGGGGTTTTGAGAACAAGGTGACATCTGTGCAGCTATGTTGTATGAACAAGCCATTTTAGGAACTGGCCTGTAAAACGCCGGCAGGAAAGAGCACACAGGTTCTACACTCAAAAGCTAATACAGGACATACAGGACATACTGGGCCCCGGCATTTATCAAGGCTGATAAGAGATATCTGTCAGAGAAATGGGCAGCTGCCCAGAAACCTTATCTATCAAGGATGGGGGGGCTAACCCCAACTCATCTCCTGTATAGTTCACACTGTCCCTGCTCCCTTCTTCCTCAAGGACCATTCAGTTTTGGCAGGACCCAATGAGATTCAAATAAATTGGTGGGGCTCAACCAACAAATGTTTAGCTGTTCAAATGTTAAACAAAAATGTACAGGTCTTTGTATATGAATGATTGGAAATTTCTTAAGTAGAGTGCTTTCTCATCCCTCTGGGCTGCTCCCCACTCAGCCATGGTAGTGGTCTAAGAGGCTGGTAGCAGTCCAAGCTCAAGCTTGCAATAAAACCTCGTTGTGTGATTTGCATTACTCTGTGTGCACTTTGACTCTCTGGGAATTGGTCAATATTGAACCCCAATAGGGTCCTCTATGTTGAAGTTTTTGCTGATCTTACTCTTCTTCAGACCTCAAGCACTTTTAGACCACTCATTTAAAGCACTGCTCATGACAATACACAAAATTGTGAAAAAATAAAGCTCTTGAAATTTCAAGCATCAGCCACTGTGATCAAGTTTGTATTAGTTAGAGAAATTTGTTTCCAAAGGAATGACTGAAATCCATTAGCAAAATTATTTCAGTCATTGCTATTCCTCTGCAGTAGCCCATTTGAAATTTATTTCCAGTGCCTACTGGTACCAAACCTTTGAATTGAAACCTTTACTTTCCTTGCTGGAAAGCACCTATGCTTTGTGGCAATTCATCCAAACAGAAACTCTCATGTACTCATAAAGAACACTTTGAGGGTGTGGGTTGAAGCAACATGCTAGAGCTGCTCCTCCTCAGGATTTCTATGCTCTTCTGAGAGCATATTCTAACCAAATTTCCTTGCAAATATGCAAACTAGACTAACAAGAAATTTCCCCTTGATAGAAAAACCATTATCTGGGAGAAAAGAGAAACTGAATGGATGATCATATCCAGAAGATCTTCTTGAAATCCAGTTGAGAATCCTTTTTAAGGAATTCTATAACAGCAGTTGTCTGCTGGGAATGAACTCCTGGTTTCAAATGATACGGTTTGAAAAGGTTTTTTTGTAGCTGGAAAGCTTGGAAGTGTTTAACTGTGAAGATGCATAGCACCTGTTCCCCAAAGAGTGTTTGAAATCCAGTAGTGATACATTTTCAGCAGTCACTTCTCAACTGCCATTTCTTTTTAGGACTACATACAAATTTTGTATGACTTTGAATGGAAACAATTTTAAACCTCCTGGTGACCAATGAAGCTTTTTGTTATTTGATCTAAATGGAAAACACAAGGCATTCATTAGGTACAGTGAGGTTCTCTACCTTGGAGCACCACAGAATTTGTGAACTATTTTCAGCCAGCACCTTCAAATATCTGTTCATTCTTATTACACAAAAGCATCAAACAAGAGAGCACCTGTAGATAGGAGCACTTATATGTGGGCTCCAAGTGGGACTTAAACAATGATAAAATTCACAAAGTCACATTGTAATACATTTGTGAAACATTTTAAGAAAACTCTTCCACTGCACTTTTCTGCTGGGTATGTGCTTCCTATTACAGTAATAATCATTGAATTTAACTGTTTATTCTATTGTGGGAAAGAACTTACATTTTCTACTTATTCATCCAATTTCATACCAACTTGTTCTCATTGAGAACAGAGTGAAGAACTGCAACTTGCAGGTGTTTGCTGACCTTGCTCCTCTTCAGATTTTCTAAGCTCACTTCAGTCTACACATCCACCGATCTTCATAAAGAGTACACACATTACATCAAGAAGTCAGCTCATGAAGTTACAGTCACTAACACTGGGATGAAAGTGGTATTATGCAGAGGATGTGTTCCACAAAAAGTCATTGGAATCCATTAGTATATCATTTTCAGAGCTCACTACTCTTCAGTGGCAATGGCCATTTAGGAATAACTGCTTCTTACTATTGGTTCAAAGTCAGTGATTATATACCTTTCAATACTTTTGTGTAAAGCATGTTTTCATTATTTTCCTTGATCCAAATACAAACTATCATGTACTCTTAGAGAACACAGTGACTATGTTGTGCTAAAGGAATATGTTGAAACTCCTTCTCCCCAGCCTTCTAATCTATTTAGAGACAGTACATTCAAACCACCACACTTCTCTGCTACTGCACAAACTGGGGTAAGGAAGGTTCTGGTAGAGAGAGGCCCCATTTTCTGGGTAAAAGTTCTGACTGAAATAATGATCAAATATACAGATTTCTTTGAAATCCATGTTTGAACTCTGTTTAAAAAACCCTTTAACATCAGTTGTCTGCTGGAAATTTCCTCCCAATTTCAAAGTATTTGCTGCTTGCCGCTGACCAACGACACATACACTTCAGAAGTTCATGAAGCAGCTTCCCCTTTATTCAGATAACACTCTCAATATATAAGCAATCTCATGCATAAGCAATTGTAATCAGATATGTCCATCCAATCCTATTAAAGGTCAAGTGATCACAAGCTCAAGCATACATGTAAGATATATCTGTCCACATACTAGGCGGTTGAACTAATTATCATACAGCCAATGGTAAATGCTTCCTGTTTTTCTCAAGGTGCATTTATCACACCTTTTGGCTCTCTGCCAGTCGCCATCTTGGACGCATGTGGTGTAACCCTGGGCCCCAGGTCTCACCCACCACAGTATTTAGTTTGAAATAAAATATTTTTTCCATTGTTGGAAAGTACATCTGAGGTAAAGTTGGAACATACATAGGGTCTGTTCCCCAAAGAATCATTGGAATCCAGTACTAAAATATTTTTAGCAATCACACTCCAACTGCTGTTGCTCTTTTGGATTACATTCCTCTTACCTCTAGAACAAAGGCAATTATTGGATACCTTTCCTTTCCTTGTTAATTGGAACTTTTTCTTTGTGATGAGTCATTCAAAAAGAGACAATTTTGTAGCCCTAGAGAACACAGTATGTGCACATTGATACATCTTGATGGACCTCCTCTACCTCAGCATATCTATGCTCATTTGACACATCATATTAACACCACGATTCCAAGGAAATAAACAAAGTAGACTAACAAGAAAGCTAACTTTGATTGTAACCGCACCTTGTAACATCAATGTGCAAATGGAAAGATGAAAAAATCCAAACCATCTCCCTGAAATATCTTTTTCAAACATTGTTTAAGAAACTCCTTAGTAGCCCTTGTCTGCTTGGGTTAACTCAGGGTTTCAAATGATACCTTTGCAATTGAAAGGTTACTTCTGTTGATGAAAGCACCTATGGGCTATCCTAGGAAAACACTTAGGTTATTTGCCCAAAGGAGAATTGATTCCATAATGAAATATGTCCAGGAATAACTCTTCAACCCCAGGTGCTTTTTGGAATCAAATGCTGGTTAACAGTGGTAGGGTGACTTTGAGAGAAAACCATTTCTTAAATTGCTGGGAGGCAAAGGAACTTTGAGTTAATTGATCAAATACAAATGAACACATAGTACTCATTGAGAACTTTGAAAGCCTCTATATTGAATCAACTTGGTGGATCTGCTTCTCCTCAACACATTTAAGCTCTTATCATTTAGCACCTTCAAAATTATATTCAGTTGTATTACACACACTAGTTTAAGAAGGGAGCACTTGAATCTAGAAGCAATGACATCTAGAGCCACCTGGGTCTGTAAGGATGATCAAACTCACAAAGTCTCAGGATAATCCATTTCTGAAACATTTTAAGAAAATAATTCTGCTGCACTTTTCTGTTAGAAATGAGCTCCATAAATAAATCTTAACATTGGATTTTAAACTGATTTTCTATTGCTGGTCAGCAGTTACACTTCCAGCTTATTCATTCAAATGCAAACAAACACCTTGTCATTGAGAACAGAGTGAGTAGGGGCCTCTAGGTTGAAACATTTGGCTGACCTTGTGCCTCTGCAGGCCTCAAGCAATTTAAAATACTCATTTAAAACACTGCTCATAAGAATACCCAAAGTCGTAGAAAAATAAAGCTCTTGAAAAAACAAGCATCAGCCACTTGGATCAAAGTTGGTTAGGGAGAGGAGTTGGTTTTCTAAGGAATGATTGAAATTCATTAGAAAAATTGTTTCAGCCATCACTATTCAACTGCAGTCGCCCATTTGAAATGTATCTCCAGGGACAACTGGTTCTTAGGCTTTGAATGAAAATCTTTTCTTTACTTGCTGGAAAGCACTCGCGGTTTGTGAAAATACATCCTTATACTGTTGAGAACAGGCTGGTATCTGTGCAGCTAACTGTCTTAGTCACCAGGATGCAGACAGTTGTGACTGCACCCTCAACAGCCAATACAGAACAAATAGGATTGCTGGGTCCCTGTGCTTATCAAGGTTGTTGAGATATTTGTCTGAGGAATATACAGCTGCCTAGAAACCTTATCTATCAAGGACAGGAGGGCCTAACCCCGACTCATCTCCTGCATAGCTCACCTCTTCCCACCTCCCTTCTTCCTTTAGGACCATTCAGTTCTGGCAGAACTCAATGAGAATCAAATAGATTGGTGGGACCCAACCAGAGGAGGACTAATGTTTAGCTGTTCAAATGTTAACCAATAACATACAGGTCTTTGTGTGTGAATGCTTGGAAATCTCTTAAATAAAGGGCTTTCTTGCCCCTAAGGGCCACTCCACATGCAGCCATTGCAATGGGCTGAGAGGCTGGCTGTGGTCCAGGCTCGAGCTCGCAATAAAACCTTGTTGTGTGT
Source organism: Sciurus vulgaris (assembly GCF_902686455.1). NCBI lineage: Eukaryota > Metazoa > Chordata > Mammalia > Rodentia > Sciuridae > Sciurus > Sciurus vulgaris. The sequence goes on along the minus strand of NW_027632820.1, from coordinate 1,123,953 downwards.
CTTGCACTATCCTGTGTGCATTTTGACTCTCTGGGTATCAGTCAATATTTGACCCTAACATTTGGGGGCTCATCCGGGATAGACTCGTCTGACTCCAGCCCAGGAGAGACAAATGGCCCATGGTACCAAGGTTTCTAAGGAAATTTTCCACGGAAGGAGGATTGGCCACCTCCTGGTAGGATGCAAGTCCTGGTAGGACGTAAGTCCTGGTTAGAGTTTGGGTGAGAATTCTCATTTGGTGGAAGGAAAGAGACCCTTGAGGTTCCACTGTTGAAAGTCATGGGAGACATCCCCGATGACCAGGAGTCATGCTGACATCCCCAGTGGACGCCGTTGGGGTGGCTATCTGGTAAGGATCCTTGGTCTGATTCTGGTAGTGTGAATGAGAAGGGCATTGCGTCTGTGAGAGTGGTGTGGTTGACAAGCTGGTGGATGTTGGAGAGTCCTATGAAAATTTGTTTTACTGTGTGTATTGCCTCTCTTGTTCTTTTCAGTCTGCTTGGTCCTTTTCTCCTCATATGGGACAGGCTCAAGTGACTCCTGAGTCACTTCTCAGAGGCCTGTGCCAGAGGTTGGAACTTTGGTGTGGATCACCTAAAGGAGGGTAAGTTTGCTACACTCTGCCCTGCGGACTAGCCAATCTTCACCAAGATCTATGCTGAGCGAGGTAAGTAAGCTTCTATTTCCATGCACCCCACATCTGTTTGAGGTGCGGCTTTCTGTCTCTTCATTTTTGGAGGGTAAAATGGGCTACACAACACTCCCACACATCCACTCCCTCCTGGATGCTCCCATTGCTGGTCAGACATAGAAATTCAACTGTATGATTAAGACCTGGGACAATTAGTATGGAAATGCCCAAGTTCCCTTTGTTCCCATAGTTAGTAGTCACTAGTCTCCCTCTTACTATTCTTGCACTTAGATGTTCTCACTGTGTTTTCTTTAAGCTGCAAGAGGGAGGCATTTAAAATCAACCCCTGCCATGAGACCCTCCAAGAAAAGGCACGAGAACTGGCTTGATTTATGTGCCCCCCCAGGTCTCCCTCTGCAGAAATTTTTACCAGAGACACCATGCGGGACACATGAATGTGATGTAATGACTCATAAAAAATCCCTGCGAAGCACCAAAATATATGGGATCCTAAATACCTCTTTGTTTGTCAGAAGATAGGCTCCCTTTGTCCTCCCTCAGGTCCCCTATCTTAGGCTTAGGGATACTCATTGCAGGCTACTTTACAGTCCTTCTCCTTGTTCCCGAGAGATTTGTTTACTCCAGTCCCCCTAGGCAGAGAGCTCAGAGGCTCCCAGTTTGCAGAGCAGGCTTAAGGTGAAACCAAAAGACAAGAAAATGACCCCCTAGGCCTTCACTTCAAACATTGTAACTCCTGAGGAGGAGGAGACAGACACTAATAATAACAAAGGCCTCCTGCCATCTGCCCCTCCCCCTCTGTAACCTTGGAGTACCCATGGCAGTAAGGAGTATGATACAGCAGCTGCATTCCTCAAAAGTAGTGGGAAATAATGTTTCATGATTTTCTGCATTCAAACCTAACCTGATTTCTCAACCAGAAAAAAAAGGGTTAAAGTTCGTAGGCAATTTCCCCAGCCTGATCTTGCTGAAGCCTGCATTGGAATGTAAACTGAAGCAGTCTCAGCAGGAGGGGGGGGTGACCTGAGACAGAAAACAAAAAAGTTGTCCGTTTTAAACTCCTGGGCTGCGACACAGAAATAACTCATTTTCTAGAATGTTTGTTTTGATTTGTTTTTCTTTAATGCTGTATTTTTGAGCTCATAATTTTGATCCTACATACCTAGGTTAATGATTTTTTTAACAGTTATATTTTTAATTCAACTCTACAGTTATTTTTAAACATCTGTTACATTGCAATGGAGATAAACATTACAAGGCCTTCACTTTTGTGTTATGTGTATATGCTATTGTTTAAGGTCATATTGTCTATGTATGTATCTGACAAAATTGACATAGATAATAAGAATGCATAAAATTAAAATTTTAAAAATGGATCCAAATACTTTTATTCAGGTGATTTAAAAGGGTTCAATTTAAATTGGGTAAACTAATAAAAGTAAAATGTCTTTAGAAATAACTCGCAAGTCTCTAGGTGGTCAAACTAATGAAATGCTGATGTTAAAAAATGTCTAATATCAATTGTTTCTAGGACTTTTCTTCAACAGGAAAGAGATGGCAAATACTGTTCAGGACACTTGTCTGATATCCTTTTTTTCAAAATAAGTAAATTAAATTTAATATGTATGGGACTACGCAAATGTGTTTGTTAGCAACATTTGATTAATTTGCAAAGTTAAAATGCTAATTGTTAAATAGCATTAAGTATTCTTAAGTCCTTAAATTCCATGGAGTAACATACTTAAACATTGTTGATGTTTTCATAGGTTGGTAAATTAAAAAGTGTTTAAAATTGCTTTGTGTGATTACTAAAAACAAGGTTATTAATAGTTATGTCCTAACAGGTGAAAACCCAACCCAGAGGGTGAGCATTCCATCTGCTCTGTTACCACTTCCCCTCCTCCCCCTCCAGTTCTGCAAAGCTCCCAGGAGCTCTTAGATTTGGATTTAGAATTACCATCTCCCCTCTCACTGTGTTTCAGTTAGAGTACTATAAATAACAAAGTATTTTATATTGTTAAAATGGAGTAATTTGTCTAAATTCAGAAATTTTATGAGTTGTTTCAGATAGTTGTCAACATATAGGAAAGAGAAAATCAAAGGCTCTAGAAATGGAACTATATTTAGTGAAGAATAAAATCTTTCTGGATAAGAAAATGTTTATGTGATGAAATACATGAGGGTCTAAGTAAGTGCTAAGTCTGAGTAAGTAAGGGGCAAATGTCAACAAGTTTGCATGTAACTAAGTTGGTTACATGTCTGTGAGAAAATCAGTTAAAGCTGTTTAAGGTTTTTCTTAAAGTCAAATACTACTGTACTGATATAAACTGAGTTTAATTTATATGTTAAATTGACAAGAATTTCTTAGAGACACTAATTTACTCTGAACATTTTATCTGTTAAGTTTCATTCTTCAGGACAATTAGTCTTGAAAATTAAGGTTTATACACTTATGGTTAAACAACTGTTAGAGTATTGTACTACATTATAGTCTAAATTTTCCTTTCAAAACTAAATTTGGTTAATACAAAGGTATCAAGGTAATTGTGAAATGGTCACTCTTTGTATATTAAATGTGTTCATATTTACCAGATGTATATCTTTAAAGCAGGAAATTTATCAAGCTGCTATTCTCCAGAATAAACTTGTCTATAATGGTAATTTTAAACTTAAAGAGTACATTTTTATTGGGGATTTATTTTTATCATTTAATGATCTATTATGGGACATATTATCAATAAGATACATGTAAAATTTGCTACTTCTTACAGTGAGATAAAAATTTAAATATAAATGTATTTCTAAGAGTTAGTGACATTCTGATTTGTTTAAAGGTTCATATTGTAGAACGTGAAAGCATTTCACCACACAAAAGAAAAATGAAAAGCTCTCTCAGTCTTTCTTTGATTGATTCCTGTTTTGGATATAATGTTAGACTGTGTTAACTAATGTTCATATAGACTCAGGAATCAATATATGTAATCTTCCTAAAATGACACTTAAGAAAGAGTGTAAATGCAATAGCAAAAATGGGACAACAATGACTGAGATTGGGGTCTGTGACCTCAAGACTGTAGCATGCCTGGTGCCTGGGAGTGTTCCTGTGTAGGAGCACAACGTGCCTAACTGCTGTAGCAGTACCCTCCCTGGGGAAGCTCTGTACAGGAGTCCTATCAGTTCTGACATTGATCTCAGGCACAGCCCTTGGGCAGAAATAAATCATTTTGCTATATAACCAGTGTTTCATCAACTCCCTTCTCTAGTTCCTGCCCACCTTTCAGTAACTTTGGACAGTGGACTTTCTTGAGAGCTACACAGAGCTCCTAATATCGCACTTTGCAATTGATGTTCTAGTCTCTGTATCTCTCCTGAAAACAAGGAATAATGCTTACATAGTCTTTAACCAAATAATACATGTATAAAGATTGCTACCATAACTCTTTAGATCTGCATTTCTATCAGAGAACAGAGCTCCATCTGATCTGAGTTTAATCTTCAAAATCTGTGTTTATAAGTCTTTATTTTCTAATACTCCTTTGCCCCTCACTAAACTTGAAAATTTGGTCATGCTGGTCATAGCCAAAGGGGCAAAAAAAATTAGCTTCAGGATTAGAACTCTTTACTTAAGGTTTTTGAAGAGCCCTGCCTTAACTGAGATAAGGCTCTGCCTCACCCTGCTGCCTTTTAGAATGGCTCCAAAGTAAGCCAGACTTTAACTCGTTTAAAGTTGTATCCAAAAGTTTTATGTTTGTTGTAAAGATTACTGTGATCTCAAACAGTGTATATAACGTAGAACTCAGCCAAAATTCAAGATAACTATTATACAAGCTAAATATGTTTTACTCTTGCTAATTTCATTTTTTGTAAAACTCTTGCCTGTTACTGTTTTGCAGAAGTAGTTGCTTCCAGAGCATACAACATAGGTAACTTATTATAATAGGCCATCACCTACAAAATAGATAGTATGTGGTAGTACTTTAATAAAAGGGTCAATAACTGTGAAGTTTAAACATTGAAGCTAAAGCCCAGTACTTTTACTTTATGACTCGTCAGACTGACTTGCTGGATGGTTAAGATCAAACTTAAGAGATTGAGATTAAATACAGAGGCCAAGAAAAGCCAGTATTTGGGTCTTGCCCTCAGCCTGAATCCAGGGAACAAGAGAACTTCTCTAAGGAGCTTTACAACTCTGGGTCACACAAACTCCCAATAAGGGAGATTAATGAGACCACTGGAGGATAAAAAGCCAATCAGTGCACTGCTGAAGAGGAGGGTCATTGGAAAAGGGAAACATCCCCCATGGTTCCAAGGGAAGCCACCTCATCAAGAAGACACTGCCTAATTAATAACACTAACTGAGCTCAGAAGCTGCTCTTAAATTCTCTATGAGTATCCCTGTGGGAACTCAACTGACTCTTTAACAAGACAGGAACAGGTCATGTTGACCACCTAGCGAAACAGTTATAACCAAAATATAGCTATTCTTGGACATTTAAAAGAAGTGATAATTAAATGTAACTGAAGATGTACCCTTGTGTTAGCCCACTAAAATTAAGAGTGGAAGATACAAAAGCAAGATTCTTAGGCAAATGTGCCTGATAACTGTCAAGAGAAACTGCCAGATTCAGAAGATTTTAGTCAGTTTAAGGCCTACAGACACAGTGAGGCTTAATCTATGTTTGCTAGTATGATTATCTAGCCCCAAGTAACAGAAATATAGAGATCTCTACTTAACACAAGCTATACCAATAAATGGATATTTTACAAAAATCAGATGACATTAAGTTGCTTAACTATATTTTCTGGGGACATCAATGACATTAAGAGTTAAATGTTGTGTTTACATTCCTGATAACCTGGACAATGTTAAAGTCCCCAAATAAAGGTCTTGTCCTTTCCAGCCTTTGCTAGGCCTTGTTATGGGAACAACTTCTCAGTTCTTCCACCCCATGGTGAGGAATTATTGACTTCTGTCATCTTCATGATATTCATTGGCATGTTCCAGATGCTGCAACATTTACTTCGCACTAATCTCATTTCAGTATTCATGTCTTTTTGTTCTTCTCTCATAGAAGCACCACCCCAGATGACTTTACAACCTGCTCTTCCCCAACCAGACTTCTAGCTTTGACCCCTTGATTGACCTGATTTTTAAAAGAAAACTCCAAACTGCTTGCCCCACACTGCCCCCTTCCAGCTCAAAGAGCCACAACAGTCATCACTCCCTTTCCCTACAGCAGCAAGGAGTTCCTAAAGTTAGAGGGGGGAATGAAGCCAGAATTGGGGACCGTCAGTTAGTTTAGAAATGGGGGATGGGGTCAAATCAAGGAAATGAAGGCCATGAAATCCATCTGCCACTGGAAGTTGGAGAATGCCCCTGGTAGAATAAAATGTTAAGGATCTCCTAAGCTCATTGATTACCAAATTTACCTGCCTTGAAAGACTGTAAGAAAGGAGGTCTATGTGCAGCCCTAGGAGAAGAATGTTGGTTTTATGCTACTCATTCTGGAGTAGTGAGGGAATCCATGGCTAAGGTCAGAGAGAATTTTGCCAAGAGAAAGTGATAGAGGGAGGCTCACAAAAATTGATTTGAAGCATGGTTCAATAAGTCTCCTTGGCTTTCTACCCTAATCTCTATCCTAGTAGGCCCCTTAGCTCTGCTTCTGCTTATTTTAACTTTTGGCACCTGCATTTTAAATAAGTTAATAGATTTTCTTAAGGACCATGTAAGCACGGTCCAACTAATGGTGCTGAGACAACAATATGAGAGAGTACAGGCCCCAGAAGATGAATATGCGTGACAACCAAATGAGCATGATTCCTCATTATGAACAACTGAAGGACGGATTGTTGAGAATAGGGTGGTACCTGTGCAGCTAACTGTCTTAATCACCAGGATTCAGACAGTTGTGACTGCACCCTCAACAGCCATTACAGGACAAACAGGACTGCTGGGCCCCTGTGCTTATCAAGGTTGTTGAGATATTTGTCTGAGGAATATACAGCTGCCTAGAAACCTTATCTATCAAGGCAGGGGGACCTAACCCCGACTCATCTCCTGCATAGTTCACCTCTTCCCTCTTCTCTTCTTCCTCTAGGACCGTTCGGTTCTGGCGGGATCCAATGAGAATCAAATAGATTGATGGAACCCAACCAGAGGAGGGCTAATGTTTAGCTGTTCAAATGTTAACCAATAATGTACAGGTCTTTGTGTGTGAATGCTTGGAAATCTCTTAAATAGAGGGCTTGCACCTCGGGGTCGCTCCCCACTCAGCCATTTCAATAGTCTGAGAGGCTGGTTGTAGTCCAGGCTCCAGCTTGCAATAAAACCTTGTTGTGTGTCTTGCATTACCCTGTGTGCACTTTGACTCTCTGGAATCAGTTGATATCGGGGACCAGTCAATATTGGACCCTACAATACAAACTACCACATACTCCTAAAGAACACTTTGAGTGTGTAGGTTGAAGCAATGCGCTAGAGTTGCTCCTCCTCAGGAATTCTGTGCTATTTTGAGACAGCACTTTCAAACTTATTTCCATGCAAATACACAAAGTGGATGAGCAAGAAATCTTCCCTTGACAGGATCCCCATGTTCTGGGAGGAAAGTGGGACTGTAAGAATGACCAAAGATCTTCTTGAAATCCATTTGAGAAGCATTTTTAAGCAATTCTATGACACAAGTGTTTTTTTGTTTTTTTTGTTTGTTTGTTTGTTTTGTTTTTTGTTTTTTATTTATTTATTTTTTTTTTGCTGGGAGTGAATTCCCTGTTTCAAATAATACAATTTGAAATTCTTTTTGAAACTTGAAAGAATGTGTTAACTGGGAAGTTGCTAGAATCTTTTCCTCCAGGAGGCTATGAAATCCAGTAGTGATACATTTTCAGCAATCACTCTTCAACTGTTGCTGCCCTTTTGGAATACAAGGATGATTAATTGATGTAGGATGACTTTGAATGGAAACAATTTTGAAGTTTCTGGGAAGCAATTAAGCTTTATACACATTCATTCAAATGGAAAACACAAGATAATCATTGAGTACAGTGAATTTCTCTAACTTGGATCTTTGTAGTATTTGTAAGCTCTTGCAGCCAGCACATTCAACTATCAATTCAGTCTTATTACAAAAATAGTCAAACAAGAGAGCACTTATATGTGGCCTCCAATTGGGAGTATAAGGAGGATCAAATTCTCAAAGTGACATTGAAATAGACTTGTGAAACAATTTAGGAAAACTCTTTCACTGCAATTTTCAGTTGGGAATGTGCTTCCAATTTCAGTGATACCACCTGAATTTAAACTGTTTTTTTAGAATGCTGGAAAGCACTTACATTTCCTGCTTATTCAATCAAATTCAAGTCAACTTATTCTCATTGAGAACAGAGTGAGCAACTGAAAGTTGTAGCTTTCTGCTGATCTTGCTCCTCTGCAAAATCCTCTTAGATTTTCTAAGATCTGTTAGTCTACATATCCACCAGTATTCATGAAGAGCGCACATACTACATGAAGAAGACAGATCTTAAAGCCCAAAGCACTAACACCTGGGATTAAATTGTTATCATGAAGAACATCTATTCCACAGTCATTGAAATCCATTCTTGTATCATTTTTAAAAATCACACTAAATTTCAACATTATAGAAATCACACTAACATCTTGATATATTGGAATATACTGCCTCATACTACTGGTTCCAAGGTAGTTATGGGATACCATTGAATACCGTCGTGTTAAGCACTATTTTATTGTTTCTATTCATCTAAATACAAACTATCATATATTCAGAGAACACTTTTCATTGAATGAATATTTTGGAACTCTTCCTACTCAGACCATCAAATCTATTTAGAGACATTATATTCAAACCACAGTTCTCTGCTTCTACACAAACTAGGGTAAAAAAAAAAAAGTTCTCCTACAGAAAGGCCCCATTCTCTGGGTGAAAATTCTGACTGAAAGGATGATCAAATATTCAGATCTCTCTTGAAATACTTTTTAAAATTATTTTTAAAAAATAAATAGTGGTATATGTATACCATGGAATATTACTGATCCATAAAGAGTAACAAAATGATGGCATTTGCAGAAAAATGGATGAAATTGGAGAATATCATGCTAAGTGAGATAAGCCAATCTCAAAAAATCAAAGGATGAATGATCTCACTGATAAGTGGATGATGACACATAATAGGGGTGGGTGGGGGCAAAAATGGAGGAAGGAGGGACTGTATAGAGGGAAAAGAGGGATGGAGGAGTGGAGGGAAGGAAAAAATAACAGAATGAATCAAACACCATTACCCTATGGAAATGTATGATTACACAAATGATATGGCTTTTCTCCATATACAGAGAAGAAACATGTATCCCATTTGTTTACAATAAAAATAAATTTAAAAAAAGAAACTGATTAACAGCAAATGTTTGGTGGTAATTATCTTTGTATTTAAAATGATGCACTTTGATCTGGAAGAATAAGAAACCCAGAATAGCTAAAGCAATCCTTAGCAGGAAGAATGAAACAGGGGGTATCGCAATACCAGAACTTCAACTATACTACAAAGCAATAGTAACAAAAACAGCATGGTATTGGTACCAAAATAGACAGGTAGATCAATGGTACAGAATAGAGGACACGGACACAAACCAAAATAATACAATTTTCTAATACTAGACAAAGGTGCCAAAAATATGCAATGGAGAAAAGATAGCCTCTTCAACAAATGCTGCTGGGAAAACTGGAAATCCATATGCAACAGAATGAAACTAAACCCCTATCTCTCACCCTGAACAGAAATTAACTCACAGTGGATCAAGGACCTTCAAATCAGACCAGAGATCCTGCATCTTATAGAAGAAAAAGTAGGTCTGAATCTTTACCTTGTTGGGTTAGGATCAGACTTCCTTAACATGACTCCCATAGCACAAGAAGTAAAAGCAAGAATCAATAACTGGGATAGATTCAAACTAAATAGCTTTCTCTCAGCAAAGGAAACTATCAGCAATGTGAAGAGAGAGCCTACAGAGTGGGAGAATAGCTTTGCCTCTCATACTTCAGATAGAGCATGAATTTCCAGAATATAAAAAGAACTCAAAAAACTCTACACTAAGGATACAAATAACCCAATCAACAAATGGGCTAAGGAAATGAACAGACACTTCACAGAAGAAGATGTACAAGCAATCAACAAATATATGAAATAATGTTCAACATCTTTAGTAATAAGAGAAATGCAAATCAAAACTACACTGAGGTTCCATCTCACACCAATTAGAATGGTGACTATCTAGAACACAAACAACAATAGGTGTTGGAGAGGATGTGGGGAAAAAGGTACACTCATACATTGCTGGTGGGACTGCAAATTAGTGCAGCCACTCTGGAAATCAGTGTGGAGATTCCTTAGAAAACTTGGAATGGACCTACCATTTGACCCAGCTATCCCACTCCTCGGCCTATACCCAAAGGACTTAAAATCAGCACACTACAGAGATACAGCCACATCAATGTTCATAACGGCTCAATTCACAGTAGCCAGACTATGGAACCAAACTAGATACCCTTCAATTGATGAATGGATAAAGAAACTTGGTATATATATACAATGGAATATTACTCAGCTATAAAATTAATAAAATTATGGCATTTGCAGGCAAATGGATGAAATTGGAGAATATCATGTTAAGTGAGATAAGCCAATCTCAAATATGCAAAAGAGGAATGATCTCACTGATAAGCGGATGATGACACTTATTGGGGTGTTGGAGTGGGACAAGAATGGAGGAAGAAGGGACTGTATAGAGGGAAAAGAGAGGTGGGAGGTGTGGGGGGGAAGGAAAAATAATGGAATGAATCAAACATCATTACTCTATGTAAATTTATGAATATGCAAATGGTATGCTGTTACTCCATGTACAAACAGAAAAAATATGTATCCCATTTGTTTACAATAAAAATAAAATTTAAAAAATAAAAAAATAAATAAAATTATGCACTTTAAATTGAATGATTTCTTCTACTGCTGGGAAGGACCTATGAGGTAAAATGGGAACATGTATAGGATCTGTTCCCCAAAGAGTCATTTGAGTGCAGTACTCAAATATTTTCAGCAATCATGCTTGAACTGCAGTTGCTCTTTTGGAATGCATTCCACTTACCACTGGAACAAAGGCAGTGGTTGGATACCTTTCATTCCTTTATTTTAGGCACTTTTTCTTTGTGATGAGTCATCCAAATACAAACAATTATACACTCCTAGAGAACACAGTATGTGTACATTGAAGGATCTTGCTGGAATTCCTCCAAATAAGCATGTCTATGCTAACTTGACACATCCCTTTAAACAATATTTCCATGATATGAAAAAACTGAAGTAAAAAAAAAAAAGCTAAAATAGATTGGAGATGTAACTTCTATCATAACTGTGGGACAATAAAGATGATAAAATCCACAAGATCTCCTTGAAACCCCTTTTTGAAACATTGTTTATAAAACTCTTTAGGAGAAATTGTATGCTTGGGATTAACTCGGAGTTTCAAATTACACACTTGGATTGAAAGGATTCTTTTGTTCGTGAAAAGCACCTAAAAAAAAGCATACTCTAGTGGGAGTTGATCCAAGGGTCTCTCACATGCTAGAGAAGCATTCTACCACTAAAGCTATATCCCCATCTTGCATAGTTTCATTTTTGTGTGGGGTGTGGGGATGACTGGGGGCTAAACCCAAGGCTTTGTCCATGTGAGACAAGCACTCTACCAACTGAGATATACCCGAACCAATGCATAGTTCTGTTAGGGTCCAATATCAACCAATCCCCAGAGAGTCAAAGCTCAAAGCACACACACAGTAATGCAAGACACACAACGGGGTTTTATTGCAAGCTCAATCTTGGACCACAACCAGTCTCCCAGACCACTACAATGGTTGAGTGGGGAGCGGCTCAGAGGGGTGAGAAAGCACTCTATTTAAGGGATTTTCCAGCATTCACACACAAAGACCTGTACATAATTGGTTAACACTTGAACAGCTAAACATTTGTTCTCTTTTGGTTTGGTCCCACCACTTAATTTGAATCTCATTGGGTCCCACAAATACTGAACAGTCCTGGAGGAAGAAGGGAAGAGAAAAGGGTTGAACTATGCAGGAGGTGAGTTGGGGCTAGGACTCCCTGTCCTTGATAAGAATTCCAGGCAGTTGCACATTCCTCACATAGATATCTCTTAACAGCCTTTATAAGCCTGGGGGCCCAGACATCCTGTATGTCCTGTATGGACTCTTGAGGGTGTTGCTGCAGCTGCCAACATCTGGTGATTAAGATCTTTTCTTAGTGTTTGCGTGCCCTTTCCTGGGGGGAACTTTACAGGCCAGTTCACAAAATAGCTTGTTTTTACAAGATGGCTGCCCAGATGTCACTCTATTCTCAACATTCCTCCCTTCAGTTGTTCATAATGAGGAATCATGCTCTTTCAGACATCATGCGTATTCATTATCTGGGGCTGGTATTCTCTTGTATTGTTGCCTTAGCACCATCAGTTGGACCATGCTTACACGGTTCTTAACAAAACTATTAACTTATTTAAAATGCAGGGGCTAAGAGTTAAAATAAGCAAAATCAGAGCTAAGGGGGCTACTAGGATAGAGATTAGGGTGGCAAGCCAAGGGGACCTATTGAACCATGCTTCAAATCAATTTTAGTGGGCCTCTCTCTCTCACTTTCTCTTGGTGAGACCCTCTCTGACCTTAGCTATGGATTTCCTCACTACTCCAGAATGGTCAGCATAAAAACAGCATTTCTCTCCCAGGGCTGCACATAGGCCTCCTTGCTGAAGGAAGAGTAGGTCTAGCCCTCTCTTTCCTGCCTACATGACTAGGCCTGGTTTTGCAGGTGAGTTGTAAAAAGTGAGAAGTGGATGGGTTAGAGGAAGGGCCAAAGCGATTCAGCCAGGCCAAGGCCAGGAGGGCATTAATTCACAGTTCCTTGCTTACAGTCTTTGATAAAGGCAGATAAATTTGGTAATCAATGAGCTTAGGAGATCCTTAACATTCCATTCTTCCAGGGGCAGTCTCCAACTCCCAGAGGCAGATGGCTTTCATTGCCTTCATTTCCTCAATTTGACCCAGTTCCCTATTTCTACACTAACTGCCTGTCCTTAATTCTGGATTCATTCCCTACTTTTGCTTTAGGAACTCCTTACTGCTGTAAGAAATGGGGGTGGCAATTGCTCTGGCTGTTTTGAAGCCAGAAGGGGGAAGCATGGGGCAAGAAGTTTGTAGTTCTCTTTTAAAAATTGGGTCAACCAAGGGGTCCAAGGTAGAAGTCTGTTTAGGGAAGAGTAGGTTGTAAAGGCATCTGGGGGTGGGTGTTTCTATGAGATAAGAACAAAAAGAAATGAGTACTGAAATGAGATCAGTACAAAGTAAATGTTGCAGCATCTGGAACATGGCAATGAATATCATGAAGATGACAGAAGTCAATCTCTTACCAGGAGGTGGAAGAACTGAGAAATTGTTCCCATAACAAGGCCTAACAAAGGCTGGAGTGGACAAGGCTTTATTTGGGGACTTTAACATTGTCCAGGTTATCAGAAATGTAAAAACATTTATCTCTTAATGTCACTGGTGTCTCCAGAAAATACATTTAAGCTACTTAATACCATCTGATTTTTGTAAAATATCCCTTTATTGGCATAGCCTGTGTTAAGTAGAGAACTGTATATTTCTATTACTTAGGGCTAGATAATCATACTAGCAGCAAACAAAAATTAAGCCTACCTGTGTAAACTGACTAAAAATTTCTGACTGGCAGTTTCTCGAGATAGTTATCAGGCACATTTGCCTAAGAATTTTTCATTTGTAGCTACTAGTCTTTATTCTAGTGGGCTAACACAAGTGTACATCTTCAGTTACATTTAACTATTATTTCTTTTAAATGCCCAAGAATGGCTATATTTTGGTTTAAACTGTTTTGCTAAGTATCAAAGATCAAGCTGGTCAAATTGACCTGTTCCTGTCTTGTTAAAGAGTCAGCTGAGTTTCCACAGGGTTCATTCGTAGAGAACTTAAGAGCAGCTTAGTGCCATTTGTTAGGCAGGGTTTCTGTGATGAGGTGGCTTCCCTTGGAAGCATTAGAAATAAATCCCTTTTTCCATGGCCCTCCTCTGCAACATTGATTGGCTTTTCATTCTCTAGTGGCTTCATTAATTTCCCTGATTGGGAGGTCACATGACCCAGACTTGCAAACCTCCTTAGAGAAGTTCTCTTGTTCCCTGGATTCAGGCTGACTGAGAGAAAGATCCAAATACCGGACTGTCTTGACCTCTGTATTTAATCTCAATTTCGAAGTTTGATCTTAACCATCTAGCAAACCAGTCTCACCAATCATAAAGTAAGAGTATTGGACTTTAACTTCAATGTCCATAACTTTACAGTTATTTACTCTTTTATTTAACTGAAGTCTGTATTAGTATAGGAAGTTACCACTATCTGTTCTATAGGTGTGGCTTATTATCACAAGTTACCTAGGTTGTGTGTTCTTGAAACAACTACTTCTGCAAAACAGAAACAGGTAACAGTTTGACAAAATGAAATTAGCAAGAGTAAAAATATATTTGCCTTGTGTAATAGTTATCTTAAATTTTGGCTGAGTTATACATTATATCCCCTGTTTGAGATCACAGTAATTTTACAACAAAAACCAATCTTTTGAATATAACTTTAAAGAAGCTGTAGTCTGGCTTACTTTGGAGTCGCTCTTAACATGCAGTAAGGTGGGAGACACAGCCTTATCTCAGGTAAGGTGTGGCTCTTTACAAATCTTAAGTGAGGTGTTCTAATTCTGATGCTGATATTTACTTCTTTCTTAAATATCATTAAGTAGTTGACATATACTCTTTCCTGAATGTATATAAACTTTATAATTAACACAATTTAACATTGTATCTAAAACATTAATCAAAGAAAGGCTGAGAGAGCTTTTAACTTTCCTTTTGTGTGATAAAGTGGCAAAATGTTTTCATGTTTCACAAAATTAACCTTTAAACAAGTCAGGCTCTAACTTTTATAAATACATTTATATTTGAAATTCTTTATCTCAGTGTAAAACTAACAAATTTTACATATACCCTATTGATAACAGGTCCTATAACAGAACATTAAATGATAGAAATGAATCCCCAATATAATTTACTCTTTATATGTTTAAAATTACCATGACAGATAAGTTTAATCTGGAGAATAGCAGCTTGATAAATTCCCTGCTTTAAAAACTTGTATATCTGGAAAATATTAACACATTTAATATACAAGAGTGACCATTTCAAAACTACTTTGACACTTTTATATTACCAAATTTAGTTTATAAAGGAAAAAGTAGACTCTTTAAAGTACAATACTGTAACAGTTGCTTAATCATAATTGTATACACCCCAAATTTTAAGACTAATTGTTGTAAAGAATAAAACTTGATAGACACAAAGTTAAGAGTAAATTAATGTTTCTAAGAAAGCCTTGTTATTTTACCATATAGATTAAACTTTGGTTTCTATCAGAACATTAGTATTTCACCTTAGGAAAAACCTTAAATACGGTTAATTGTCTCACAGAAATACAACAAGCTTAGTTACATGCAAACTTGTTGAAATTTGCCCTTTACTTGCACAGATTTTCTTAGCACTTACTTAGACCCTCATGTATTTCATCACATAAACACTTTCTTACCCAGAATGATTTTGTTCTTCACTAAATAATTTTCCATGTCTAGAACCTCATTTTTTCTCTTTCCTATCGGTTGACCCCTTTTTCTTCACATTCTAAAACAACTTTTCAGAAATTTCTGAATTTAGATAAATTTCTCCATTTTAATAAGATTTAATATTTTGTTATTTATAGTACTCTAGTAGAAACACACTTGAAACTTTTGGATCTCGTTGTATATAGAATTGGACCTGTTAGGACATAACTCTTCGTAACCTTGTTTTAATTTAGTGATGACACAAAGTAATTTCAAACCCTTTTATTTACCAACCTATGAAAACACCAATAATGTTACCCCATGTATGTAAGTATGTTACCCCATGGAATTTAAGGAGTTGAAAATACTCAATGTTATTTAATGATTAGCATTTTAACTTTGTAAATTAATCAGATATCTCTACAAACATGAGTAATCCCATGTTAATTCTAATTCACTTATTTTTGTAAAAACCAAGATATCAGACAAGTGTCCTGAACAGTATTTGCCATCTCTTCCCTGTTGAAGAAAATTCCTAAAAACAATTAATTTAGACATTTTATTAACATCAACATTTTATTAGTTTGACCACCTAGAGATTGTGAATTATTTTTGAAGACATTTTACTTTTATTAGTTTATCCAATTTAAATTGAACCTTTTTAAATCACGTGAATGAAAGTATCTGGATCCATTTTTAAAATTTTAATTTTAGTAGTGCTCAATTTTGATACAGACAAAACATAATGTCAGACAGCATGACATACAAATAACATAAAATCAAAGGCCTTGTAACTTTATAGGTGAATATCCATTGCAATGTAACAGATGTACAAAACTCTAGTTGAATAAAAAACTAGAACTGATCAAAAAGCCATGAGCTCAAAAAAATCAATTAAAAAACAAGAGTCCTGGTCATTAATTACTTTAGTAAAGTATCATAAAATTTACTTTTGCTGGAGTTCAGGTAAGACTCTTTGCTTTTTTTGGAGGGTTTGAGACTTGTCTTCTAATGAGCCTTTAGGCTTCCTCTATTTACATTTTAATGTAAGCTTTGACTGAGATCTGGAAGAAGCTGAAAGTTTTAGCAGAAACTCTGTGACTAGGGAATTTTAGCCATTTCTATATGGACAGGCTTGAATGTCAAAGAAAATTATGAGACCTTATTTTCCATTACTTTTGAGAATGAAGCTACTATGCTAAGCTCCTCACTGAGATATGCCCTTGGTTATTGACATGCCTATGGCTGCCTATCCAGAATTTATTTTTCCCTCAATGACAAATAGGTTAAATCTTGCTCCATAGGTAAGCTGAGGAGAGGAACTTGAAGTAAGGCCCCTTTTTGATATTTCTGGGCCTGAATATTGTCCTATGGTGGCTATTTTCTGCAGTATTGAACCTGCTGATGACATAATTATGCTTTATTTTTGAGATCTTATAATTCCTATCAGCTAAGAAGTGTAGGAGCTCTGTAATGGCCTTTTGATATTCCTCCTGGGTGGAGGCACATAAAGGACATCCTTTAGTTACTGGAGAACAATCACAGATGTTTTATCTCTGAATGTTAAGTCCTTAGCTAAAGTTTGTCCAGAACAGGTGAGGGCCATCTAAATCCTGAGGCAACATTGTCTAGGTTAGTTGAGATACAGTATCTTGTTCCTCAAAGGTAAACAGAAATTGCTATTCAGAGTCTAGCATAAACAGGAAAATCCATCATTTAAATCTAACTTAGTAAACCAAGCAGCAGTTGAAATCCAAGATAAAAGTGTAAGGATTAAGAACTACAGGGTGGGGGAAATTACTGCTTCATTATTCTAAGGTTTTGGACTAGGCAGTTTGCTTTTTAACTCCTAAAATGGGTGAATTGCATGGAATATTGCAAGGCATTAAAATTTTCTGTCATTTTGAATGATCTTTAATAAGTCCTTTTTCTTGTCTTTATGCTACCTTTTCTTTCTTTTTGATCTCTATTAAAAAATGGAATATGCAAGCTGGAGAAGATCATCTAAGGATGCCAATTTTTGTAATTTCCTCTAAATGTTTCCCACTTAAGATGGTCTCTGAATCCCAGTCAGGATGGTTTCTGGGATCTGCCTGCGCTCTAGATGGTTAATAGAATAATTTTCCAGGTGAAGTCAAATACCTGGCATAAGTTTGAAACATCTCAATATTTATTAGAATCCTCCAAAAACCTCCCTAAATATTTTGTCTGTCTTAAGTTGGAAGGGTCCCTCGATTTTCCTTCCTTAGTAAGTGATTCCTCAAGGCTTTCTCCTCTCATGGTAGAGATTATTGATGTCAAGCATGGTAACATATGAAAGGCACTTTTCTTGATCATTTGCAATTTAGCAGTATGCAGACTAGTGGTGAACCTGGCAATACTGTTGAGAGAGAAGCTCCTTTCTGAGTTAGAAGTATTAGGGATGTCTCCCTAACTTTGATCTTCCTTGTGGTCCAGAAAAACCTGTCTCTCACTACATGTCTTTGCCAAAGTTATTTCTGGCCTTCCTTGGCAATGTACTAAGGTCCTAGTTTGCCCTGTGCTAGAGACACTGGGAGGATTCAGACTGAAGGGCATTACTGCTTTTCTCCCTGCCACTAAAAACTCCGAATTATGAAAACAATTACAAAAGTAAAAAGTGTGCCTTTTGCCTATCTTTTTGTCCTGTAGACTAAAGGAATCTCCAGAGGGCGAGGGGACATTTGTTGGTTGTTATGTGTATAATGCCCTTTACTTGGAGGGTCTCACAGGAGGGGTTGATTTTAAATGCCTCCCTCTTGCAGCATAAAGAATGAGCACATTTAAGCACAGGAACAGTAATGGAGAGACTCTAGATATCTAGACTAGTGAAGGCTAACTATGTGAACACAGGGAACCTGGGCATTTTCATACTAATCATCCCAGGCCTTAATCCTACAGTTTTAATTCCTAATGTCTGGACTGCAAGGGAAGGGGAACATCCAGGAGGGAGTGCATGTGCAGGAGTGTTGTGCACTGTATGACCCATAGGGA
Organism: Sciurus vulgaris; assembly: GCF_902686455.1. Classification (NCBI taxonomy): domain Eukaryota; kingdom Metazoa; phylum Chordata; class Mammalia; order Rodentia; family Sciuridae; genus Sciurus; species Sciurus vulgaris. The sequence continues at coordinate 1,105,568 of NW_027632820.1, read as the reverse complement.
GGCAAAGGTAATTGGCAAAGTCATTCCCTCAGTACCATTCATCTACCAATCACCCTGGATACCCCTCAGGGCTGTCGGGAGGGAGAGTCCAGAGAAGGAACTTTTGGGGTTTGCCCAAGAGCAGCCCAGGCCGGAAAACCCCACAGCTGTTCAAAACTTTCCTTCTCCTCCACACATTCTGGGTAGATCAGGAATAGGGACACAGTGTACTGGTGGCAATTGCATTCCAGGCCTAGACAGAAAAGTAGAAAACAGCTTTGGCAGAGTCCAACATGCCTACAGAGCAGGTGATTCAAACTTGCCTAGGCCGGAAACCTCTCACCCTAGTATTGAAGAATGGCGACAGCACTAACTGCGTTTAAATAGCCAATGGGTGCCCATTTTGCCTCCAAATATAAAGAGACAGAAAGATGCACCTCAAGCAGATGTGGGGGGCTTGGAGAGAGAAGCTTACTTACCTCAGCATAAGTCTTGGTGGGACCTCCAAATCTGATACCGCCGTTTAATGGTGATGAGTTCTGCTTTTTTCTAATGTTGAAGATTGAACACTAGAGAAGCAAGCCAAGGCAAGCATATTAAGCAGGTTTTATTTAATGGTAATAATACAGACTTCTCCCAGCAGGAAGAAGGGGGCCATGACTGATGTTCTAAAGTCTCAAGAAGTGAGTGCACCCTACATCATATATAGGTTAAAGTCTCTTTTGTTCACCAGTTCTCTTCCCCCAATCTTTCCTTCCTAACTACGTGACTAGGCCTGGTTTTGCATAAAATGAAAAGCCATGGGCAGGGGGAGGGCCAAGGTGATTCAGGCAGATAAGGGCCCAGGGGCATTAATTAACAGCTCCATGCTTGCAGTCCTTGATAATGGCAGATAAATTTGGTAATCAACGGGCACTGGGTATCCTTGACATTCCATTCTTCCAGGAACAAACTCCAACTTCCAGAGGCTGATGGCTTTATGGCTTCATTTCCTCAATTTGATCTGATCCCCTATTTCTACACTAAATACCTCTCCTTAATTCTGGCTTCAATTGTAACCCTGGGAATCCACTTATAGTGGGAGTAGGTGGTAAATTTCCGTTTCTCCTGAATGCTATCAGCACTAACATTGATTCAGCCCCAAATCCTATTTTTCATCAAGTCATAAGTAAGCCAATTCAAAGTAAAACTGACTAGAAAAATCAGGGCCAGGGGTGGCTGTCTTTTGCCTTCACATGTTGGTTTTCCAGTAGACCTTGTGTTTCACAAGAAAAGTGGTCAGATGTGGAAGTCCCCTTCATTGGCACTGTGGGATTGTGTCCATATAGTCTTGATATTGACAAGAGCCAGTGAGGTGTCATTTTGAATATCCAGCCACTGAAACCTGGTACACATTGCCTATCTGGAGAATTTGTTGGAAAAAGATGGGTATAGCATACTCATGTATGAGATGTAACATCTGAACTAATGAGAGTTGATAGATGTGAAGGAACACATACCCTTAAGCACTGTAGGGGAATTCAGTACTCCCTTTGAGTGCATCTCTGGGCCAAAAGGTGTCACTGGGAATTGCTTGCAGGTGAAACTAGTAGATCTTGGACAGTGTTATTTTGCAGAATAACACAGGAGAACCAAAAAATTGTTTGAGAGGATGGAAATTTGGAACCCTCAGAAGGGTTTTTTCTTGTGTTTCCCAGCCTCCAGTCCCATCGTGCTGTGGATTCAAACCACAGGCTTTCCACTTGCAAAGCCAGAGCTCTAAGGGATTTGCTTTATTTTCAGCACAGGATTAGATCCTTCAAGGTACATGACTTGATCCGCTGAGGTTCTGTTTCTGTGAAGTTCTATGCAGAGAAACAACCCTAGACAAAGTCAATCAATGACTAAAGAATTTCTAATTCTCATTTTGACAACAATCTTGCAAATGACCCTTTTTGTATCTCAAGACATACAATCTAGGGGTTTCTCCTCAGGGAAAGAAATATCCTATCTGTACTTAAGGAGGAAACCTACTATAGCTGAACCCTGTGCAGAAAATTATATCAGTGATCCATGGAGGACAGGGCACTAGGAGAGGCATGTATTTGTGGGTATTAGAATATGATCAGATTGTTAGTATGAAAGGAGAATTTTATCATTCGGCATTGCATCCCCAATCACTACATTCAAAATCATCTGACACATTCCTTGATCTTTTTATTTTTCTTTTCAGTTTCCTTTTGGCATTTTACTTTGGCAAATTCTCACCAGCAGAGTGCTGTGCAAAATGCATGAGCCAGTGATGACTGTGGATCTTCCCTATCATCTGAGGTAGGTGTGAGGTAGAGGAAGGCATTTGTCCTGGAAAAGACCAGTTTCTTTCAATGAGGGAATGCCTCATCAACTTAGCCAGACAATGTCAGAAAATATAACCAGGAAAAGTCAAGTGGTGATGGCTCTAGTGTTCTGGGTTCCCCGGACCCACATTTGCTGGAAGAAAGGAAACATTCCTCTTCCAATTTCAATCTTCTTCTTGGTATACTTATACCTTTTTCTCTCAAGAATTATTGGAGTAGAATAAGGGCTGAAATTCATACCCCTGATCTTTCAATAATTCAGTTGCATATAGTTGCACTGAGGACAACACCTCACTTGATTAGTTCTACTGTGACATGAGAGCAAAAATGGGAGAGCTCTTGTTGTCCAGTTGGATGGGGCAGGCATTGGGCAGATCGGGTAGAAATGGCTCAGTGATTCCAGGCACCAGTTGGAGAACAGTTGGTTTCTCTCCACCGAGGGTTTTTTCAAACATTATGCAACATGGAGTTTGAGCAGTGACAACCATGACCTGGTACCTGCACCACAGATTCAGCCTGAGGTCACAGAGGAAAGGCCTGACAGCATGATGGCATCATGGTTCCCATGGCAAGCAGAGAAGATTCCGCTCCTGGCCGCTTCACACCAAGATTGAAAACAAGCATCAGCTCAGTTGTGATGGTCAGAAGCAAGAAGAAGGGAGCTACTGCCTGGGAACTGAGGTTTTTCCAAAATGTGATTCTAACCTCTTCATCCAGAAGAGCACAACCCCGTGGTCTGTGGATCCTTCCTGGACCAGGAAGGACAAGGTTCTCCTCTGAAGCCTGACAGTTCACACTAAGCTGCAAGACTGCTAGGTGTAGCTGCACTCGTTTGGCCACACTGGGTACGATGACAAAGGGCAATTATCCCCCACAAGTCCCATGGGCCTGGTTGGGTAGAAGTGTTCTTGGGGACATGTGGATCACCAAGCTGAGCACTGGCTGAAGCACTGCTTCCTTCTGATCCTGCTCCTCCAGCACTAGGCACACCCAGAACATCCTAGTTCAGGAAACTACCCTAGGGCCCCAGCAACCACACCGAATCATGGCTGTTGAGAGCTTAGGACAGTGGAGCATGCAGTGAGCATGGTAGCTTAGGTCATCTTTGAATTGGGACACTGCACACCCAATCCTGAGATTTTCTCCTTTTTTCCTAGAAAGTTCAGCCAGGTGACAGCTGGAAGCTAGGAAGTGGGTCTTCTAGGTGAAGGTTGGTGCCTCTTCTGAAGGCTAATATGGAGTCATGGGAGTCATTCAGTAAGCATGTTGGACTGAAGATAGGATGGTGCTGACATGCCAGGAGAGATATTCTGGGCTCACTACACCTGCAAGGCCACACCTCCTTGGCTGTGGCCTTACAAATACACTACACTCAGATATTTACCTGCTTGGAAATTGAAGGCCCACCTACACTCAAGACAAGATGCAGAAATATCTGGCCTATCTGTCTTCACACATGTGTTCATTCTCCTGAGAAGATTAGAGCCTGCCTGGCACAAGGCCCTGTGGAAAATTTCCACCAGTCCTCTTAGCAGCCCCAGAAAGATGCCACCTAAAAGCCAGTGTATCATATAAGAGCCTGCTGATGTCATGAGGAACACAGTGTCACATGGCATAACACCAGATAGGAATATGCACCATGCTGAAAGGGCTATGATGAAAAACTTCACAGATGAATATACAAATAGGTAGAGAAAGGACATTTTGTGGGCACCAAAAGCAGAAGGATGTTGGTACTGAAAGCCTTCTTCAGTGAAGAGACATTCTAATTCTAGTAGGCCATCATGGTCTACCCTCAAATTCCATGAAAAGTCTTCAGGTTCAACATACTCTATAAACAGAAGAATTAGTACTTGTCAGTTCATCCTGTAAGCAGCCTTCATTACAGACCCTAATTCCCCTTTCAAGGTCCTCAAAGCCCTTGCAAATTTGTGGCTCTTTCTTGTTGCTCTCAAGGGACAGCTGATTATACATGTGCTGATTCATATTTTTTTCTGGCACAGAACCATGAGAAAAGGCATTCTACAAAACAAAGCACTTATAACCATGAATTACAATCAAACAAGTCAAATTTGGAATATGCAGCACAGAACCCAGCTCTCAAAAAAGACTGCACCGCAATATCACAAATGTTAACAGAATTAGCTCTGCTAAAAGGCAAAAGTGAAGATACAACATGGGCAAAACCTGAATATCAAAACAGGAGTGGTTCAAGATGATCCAAATGTGGGATTGGACTTACTGAGCAGAAAACTTGTACCAGAGGCATTGGCAAATTGTCAAGTGCATTTTATTTCTGGACTTGCTTCTACCCACCACCAACCTGCAACATGCCTATTGTCACTGGTTTCTTCTTTCGGTGTGACTTCTTGCAATGAATGTTTATTTATATATTTATTTTTGACCTTACGAAGCACAATATAATAATTCCCAGATCCGTGGCAAACATGAGAACCAAGAGAACATCATATGTTTTTCCAACTTCCACAGTGCATGTATTGAGGACATGTATCAAAATTAACCGGAGTCTCTACATGTGCTTTATTCCCTTTAACCCTGGACCTCCAGTGATAGTGGAAGAGTAGGTCGTAAATTCCCCCATTTCTCCTGAATGTTATGAACACTAACATGGATTCAGCCCCACATCCTTCTATTTTTCATCAAGTCATATGTAAGCCAATGCAAAGTAAAACTGACTAGAAAAATCAGGACCAGGGCAGCTTTCTTTTTCCTTCACATGTTTGTTTTCCAGTAGACCTTGTGTTTCAGAAGAAAAGTGCTCAGGTGTGGAAGTCCCCTTCATTGTCATGTGGGATTATGTCCAAAAAGTCTCAAAATTGGTAAGGGTCAGTGAGGTGTCATTTAGAATTTCCTGCCACTGCAACCTGGTTCACATTGCCTATCTGGGAATGTTGCTGGGCAAAGATTGGGATAGCATAGTCATGTGTGAGATGTAATATCTTGTTTCTCCCTGGCGGGCAACAAGATCCAATGTATCTCCTCAGGGCCCGCCTGAGGAGAATAAGGGGCCAAGCAGGATAATGGGTGTGGGTGGCAAAGGAAACACACCAGAGCCGGGAGGTCTGTCAGTGCAGGAGGCACAGCAGGAACTCAACTTTATTGAACGGGTCAAGCGAATATAAGGACTTAGGGTGTGGAGATGAGCAGGCCAATCAGGGAGTTACACATAACTGGTTGCTAGGTAAGAACACATTTTTCAGATCCCAGGGGAGAGCAGCAGTACAAGGAAGTCCGGGAAAACTGTTGGCAGGTCAGACAGTGTCACGTATGAGGAACATGTTGCCATGAGGGTGCAGCCGCCATTATAGTGTGTGTCCCCTATAACATCTGAAGTAATGAGAGTTGAAAGATGTGAAGGAACACATACCCTTAAGCACTGCAGGGGACTGGGGATTCAGTACTCCCTTTGAGTGCATCTCTGGGCTGAAAGGTGTCAATGGAAATTGCTTGCAGGTGAAACTAGTAGATCTTGAACAATATCAATTTCACTGAATAACAGAGGAGAACAAAGAATTAGTTTGAGAGGATGGAAAATTGGAACCTTCAGAAGTGTTATTTCTTGTGTTTCCCCACCACCACAGTTACACTGGTGGTGGGGATTCAAACCCCCATCAGTCCACTGGCAAACCAATGCTCTAAGGGATGGGCTATATTGTCAGCACAGGATGCTGCACTTGCTTCTACCCACCATCAACCTGCAACATGCCTAATGTCACTGAGTTCTTCTTTAGGTGTGGCTTCTTGCAATGAAAGTTTATTTATTGATTGATTGATTTTTTTACCTTGCAAAGCACAACCCAATAATTCCAAGATTTGTGGTAAACATGAGAACAACATATGCTTTTCTGACTTCCACAGTGCATGTATTGAGGACATGCATCAAAATTAACCAGAGTCTTTACATGTGCTCTGTTACTTTAAACCCTGGGGTTCTACTGATACTGGGAGCATAGGTGGTAAATTCCCCCGTTTCATCTGAATGCTATCAGCACTAACATGAGTTGAACCCCAAATCCTTCCATTTTTCATCAAGCCATAATTAAGCCAAAGCAAAGTAAAACTGACTAGAAAATTCAGGGCCAGGGGCCGCTGTCTTTTGCCTTCACATGTTGGTTTTCCAGTAGACCTTGTGTTTCACAAAGAAAGTGCTCAGGTGTGGAAGTCCACTTCATTGTCACTGTGGGATTTTGTCAATAAAGTCTCAAAATTAGCAAGGGCCAGTGAGGTGTCATTTTGAATTTCATGCCACTGAAACCTGGTACACATTGCCTATCTGGAGAAGTTACTGGGAAAAGATGGGATAGCATCGTCACGTGTGAGATGTAATGTTGAACTAAGAAGAGTTGGAAGATGTGAAGAAACACATACCCTTAAGCTCTGCTGGTGGCTGGGAATTTGGTGCTCCCTTTGAGTGCAGCTCCAGGCTGAAAGGTGTCACTGGAAATTGCTTTCAGGTGAAAATAGTAGACCTTGAACAGTATCAGGTTCACTGAATAAGAGGAGAACAAAGAAATAGTTTGAGATGATGGAAATTTGGAACACTCAGAAGTCTTTTTTCTTGTATTCCCCCCTCCCCAAGTCCCAGGGTGCTTCCGATTCAAACCCTGGCCTTTCTGCTTGCAAAGGTAGTACTGTAAGTGATGGTCTATAATGTCAGCACAGAATGAGCTCCTTTAAGGTACATGACTTGATCCCCTGAGGTTCTGTGTCTGTGAAGTTCTATGCAGAGAAGCAACCCTAGACAAAGCCAATCAATGACTAAAGAATTCTTAATTATCATTTCCATAGCAATCTTTCAAATGACTCTTCTTGCATCTCAAGACATACAATCTAGGGATTTGACCCCAGGGACAGAAGTGTCCATTCTTACTTAAGGAGGAAACTGGTTACAGTTGATCCCTGTGCAGAAACTTTTTTTTTTTTTGCGGTGCTAGGGATCGAACCCAGGGCCTTATGCTTGAGAGGCAAGCACTCTACCAACTGAGCTATATCTCCAGCCCCCTGTGCAGAAAATTATATCAGTGATCCATGGATGACAGGGCACCAGGAGAGTCTCTAGTAACTGCACAATCTCTATGACCTTATTAGCCTTAAGTACCTATGTAGCCTCTTTGGCTTGAATAACCTTTAGTACTAAGATCTTTGTATGACTATACTAGACTTCAGTATTTTTATATCTTCTGTGAGTTCTCATATCTCTGTGGCAAAAGGGGGTTCTATATCCTTGAGTATACTAAATAGTTTGAGTACCATCTTTGGACTGTATAATCCTTAAGATCAGAGTTGGTTCTGTAAACTGTGTAGCCACTGTAACCTGCCTTTCTTCTATCAGTTAAGTAGCATCTATAACCTGCATAAGTTTTGTGACATAGTATCTTTTAACCAGCATACACTCAATTACCTGTGTAATCATGATGGCCTGAGAAACCTAAAGGTAGGATAATGGCCTTAGTAGCATGAATGACCTTTATCTTTTAATCCATATGATTTTTGTAACCCTCTGACATTCATAGCCTCTATGGTCTTATAGCCTCTATGGCCCAGGCATCCTCTTTGACCTGAGTGACTTTTATGGTTGGCACTTTATGACCTAAGTGGCCTCTTTGACAAGTAAACTCTCTATGATCCCTGCAGCCTTTGTGACCTAAAAAGACTCCAGGTCCTGAGTAGCCTTTATGGCCTACATGCCCTCTATGGCTTGAGTAGCGTCTATGACCTGCATAACCTCTTTGACCTAAGTATCCTCCATGACCTATGAAACCTCTATGATCTGATTAGCCCCTAAGACTTGTGTAGTACATATGACCTAAATAATCTCTATTGTCTGCTTATACTCTATACCTGAGTAGCATCTTGAATCTGAGTAGTCTCTCTCAGTAACACGACCTCTCTGACCTGTGAGGCTTCTAGGATCTGCATTATTTTATGGCCTGGAATTCCTTAATTATCAGTGTATTCTCTATGTTCTTAGTAACTTCTATGTCCTGTCTGTGACTTATGTATTCTTCATGACATTTGTATCATGTATAAAATGATACAAATATGTTGAACTGAGTCAGTCTGCAGCCAATATAACCTCTATTACTTAGAAGTATCTAGCATCTGCATAAACTCTATGGCCAATGTAACATCTACAACCTGTGTAGTATCCAGGACATGTGTATGACTCATGACATGCATAGCCTGTATAGTGTACACAGCCACTAAAACCTGTGTTGCCTTTATGGTCTGATTAGCCTAAAGGACCTGTATAGTTTCTATGATCTCAGGAAGCACTATGACCCATGGTGCCCCTATGATCTGCACAGACTTTATTCACTTTGAAGCCTCTGTGTCCTGAGTGACACCTAAGATTTGTATAGCTTATATAGTCTAAATAACCAAAATAAACCCTATGACCTTCAAAGTCTCTAAGTTTTCAATAGTGTCTAACACCAAATTAACCTGTATGACCTGCATATTCTCTATGACCTGAGTACATTCTATAATGTGTACATTATTTATGCCCTGAATAGTCTCTATTTCTTTGTAAATTCTATAACTTTCATAGATTCTTTGGACTAAAAAAGTATAAATGAGCTTAGAAACTGATATGATTTGTGTATTCTTTGTGTCCTGAGTTGCCTCTGTGACATGAATATCCTTTATGAAGTGAATATTATCCATAGCCAGTATCATCACTATGACATGTGTAGCCTGTATGGCCTGAGAAACCTCTGTGAACTGTCTCACCTCTCTGACCTGGGTATCCTCTACAGCATGCATAGCCTCTATTGTCTGCATGTCTTTATATCCTGAATAGCCTTCTAGACCTCAATATCCTCTATGGATATAATGGTCTAAATGATCTTAGTATGCCCTATAATATGTATAGACACTATGAACTGCATGACCTCTATATTTTGTACAGGGCCTCTGACCTTCATACACACTCTGACTGTACCACTTCTATGGCCTGAGTACACCAAATAATCATAAATCTCATATGCCCTGTGCTGTTTCCGTAGCCAGAATGGCTTCTATGACTTGCATAGCTGAATGACCTATGTATCTTCTATGGTCTAAACAATCTCTATGACCTCCATAACCTTATGAGCTGAGAAACAGAAAATACATCAATAGTCACTATGAACTTGGTAGCCTCCATGAATCATGTAGCCTCCTTGACCTACATAGGACTTATATGCATAGTAACGTACCTGGCCTGAGTAGTGTCTAGGTCCTATTAGCATGTGTGAATTGCATACCTCTTTGACCTGCATAGACTCTATGATCTCTGTAGACTTTATGACTTACTGCTTACTCTCTGACCTAAGTAGTTTCTTCAACCCTCATAACCTCTGATCTATGCAGTCACTATGGTCTGTGTAGCCTCTATCACCAATGTAACCACAATAACATTCAGATCCTCTATAATCTGTGAAGCCCCCTGCACCTGCATTTTCTCTAAGACCTGAATTGTCATTATAATCTCAGAAGTTTCTATAACCTGCAAAATTTCTATGAACTGTATAATATTATCTGTAATATGCATGTTTTTCATGATCTACCATAGACCCCCTGTCCTGCATATCCTCTCTGGCCTAAGTAGCCTAAACAAACTGAGTAACACATATGACCTGTGTAGTATTAATAGTCTGAATGGTCTCTATGGGTTGAGAAGCCCTTATAAATTGTGTAAACTCTAGGACCTGAGCAGCTTCAAAATTTGAGAAGGCTTTTATGGCCTGCATAATCTCTACAGTATGAGTAAACTCTATGACCCTATATCATTTATAACCCATGAAGCATCTATTACCCATGTAATCCTCACAACTTTCATGACCTCCACAGGCTTATGCCCTTTGTAAAATATGGAATTAGTAGTCCCTAAGAACTTGATTGACTCTATGACCTGAACAGCCATTGTGACCTGTGTATCCTCTGTAATCTGTGTAACCCCTATTACATAAGTAATCTGTATGACTTGCATATTTTCTGTGTTCTGAAGCCTCTGGACCTCCATATCTTGATGACCTGGAGAGCTTTTATTAACTGACTAACCTCTAAGTCCAATGTAGTTTCTATAACCTAAGTATCCTCTATGACCAGCATAACTTTTAGGACTTGCACAGCCCTGAAGAACTGTGTGAGTTTTATGACCTGAACAGCACAATGAAATTTCAGAAAGGAAAGGAGATTATCTCTATGGTGTGTGCATGGTTTGGCCCCAGGATGTGAGTTGGATATTAATTAAAGAAGCTCACAGCCCTTCTCCCAGGCAGGGACTTCATTCATCCATCTTCTCAACTAACATTGTAGTATTGAAATTACCGTTCCTGGACAGTATTACAAGGATATGAATTGGTCACACCTTGGTAGCTAGGAACCAAAGCAAGGATATTCATCTGTAATAACAGTAGGAGAAGCTAGCAAAACAGGAAAGTTATCACTAAAGAAGTAGGAGATCACCAGGATTACAGTTGTCAGAGATAAGATGCCAGGTGTAATTCCAGGCAGGAAGGAGGAAAAAAATTTTCTGATGAATGAGAACTGCTTTTCTTAGGGAATTGACATAAACTTGTTCCAGAGAGAAATTATTATGTAAAGTATGCAGGCCTGTGTCCCAAGTTCCCACAGTTCTGAGGGCTATCCTCTACCACATTTAGAGCACTGCAAGTTCCAAGGTTAGACAAAAGACAGGATAGATTTGTCCCACCTGGAAACCAATGACAGCACTAATGGAATTGCCTCTCTGAAACACTTGTCATAGGAAAGCTAAAGATTTCAACAGATTTAGAGGACAACCAGAATGAAAAATTGAAAAATACAGGTAGCTTAGCATTAATCAACTTAGTTTTCAACAGGTACAACTTTAGGACATGGGACTTACTCTTTCTTGGTCAGGTTGAGGAAGAGATGGTTTGGTTCAGGCTGGGATGTCATGTAATGAATGAAGGAAAGTGAGGTAGGCTGAAATAAAATGTTTTAGCATATAATAAAGGAGACTAATGAAATTAAATTGCCAGTGGTAGATATCCTGACCATAACTGTTCAAACAAGGGAGCATGGAATTGCCAGAAGTTGAAGAAAATTTTATCATTGGGAGAAGTTCCTTGGCACCAGGTTGGAGTCAGTATTTTAGGTTCACAGACAGAGTATTTGCCATGTATTTGAATGAAAAAGTTAGAGGTTTTTGAAGTCTCCTTAGTGACCTGTTTGGCATCTACTACCCAAGTATCCTCTATGACCTGAGAAGCATCTATGACATGAAAGAAAGAAAATAAATGTATACAAATAGGTAAAGAACTCCTCAAACTATCACTATTTGCCAATAATATGGTTCTATATTTGGAACATCCAAAAACATCCACCAAAAATGAAACTAATAAATGAATTCAGCCAAGTAGCAAGATATAAAATCAAATACCCATAATTCAAATGCATTCCTATACATCAGTAATGAATCCACTGTAAGAATAATAACACTACACTATTCATATTCATCTCCAAAAATAAAATACTTTGGAATCAATCTGACAAAAGAGGTGAAAAATCTCTATAACTAAAACTACAGAACACCAAAAATAAAGAAATTGAAGATCTCAGAAGATGAAAAGACCTCACATACTCGTAGATAGGCAGAATTTATTTGATCTTTTCATGTTAATCCCATAATTTTTGAAAGTTCTTTTCAAACTTTTACCATCTTCTCTATGTGGTCAACTTTATTTTCAACATTAAATATTTTGTCTTCATTGTCTGAAGTTCTGTCTACCAAATGGTCTAGACTGTGGGTGATATTTTCCATTGAATTTATAATTGACTAATTTATAATTGAGTGATTCCTTCATTTTGAGAATTTCTGCTTGTGTATTTAACAATCTCTAATTCTTTATTGATCTTTCACTTCCTGTATTTCTCTTTGATTTTACTATGTATACCATCCTTTACTTTGCAGATCAAAATGACTATGGATATTCTGAACTTCTTGGATATTTATTCTATTGTGTTGTCAGAGGCTTCTCTTATTGGGACATTTTGGTTTGTGGTGTTTTGTTCCCTTATGTTTTCATGTTGAGCCCAGTTGTAGCCAAATCTTTAGGCACCCTAGCACTGAACCTCCAGGTCCTTGCTGGTGTCCCCAAAAAGGCCATTGTGCTCCAAAATGGCAGTGACAGCAAACAATTGGCACCCCAAACACACTCAGGTTCTGGCTGGTGTCTCAAAATGGTTGTGGCCATGTGCAACCAAACCTGGACTGTCCCTGGAAGCAGATTTCTGAACAGTGGTGGAAGTTGTAGTAGCAGTAATTGGTGGCAACAGCCAGGGGTTCAGCAGCAGCTGCAGACTTTGGTGGTGTTGGCAAAAGTTGGAAGAACTATGGTAGCAGTGGCAGCAGCAGTGGCTGTAGCTGCAGCTGCAGCAATCCCCAGAGAGGTGACCTCCAGGTGACTTCCTGGGAGTATCAGTGACTTTGGTGGCAGCAATATCAGTGGTAGAAGGAGCAGCAGCAGCAGCAGTGTATATGGCAGCCAGGCATTTGAGGTAGTGATGAGGGGAGCAGTGACCTCGGGGCCATATCGACTGTGACAGTGTCAACATCAGCAGCAACACCAAGAGAAAAGACCTCCAGGTGCCTGTGGCAGTGACTTCAGGGGCAGCTGTGCCCCAAGAGAAAGCTTCAGGGAAATGGCAGCAGTGCCTGTGGCAGCAGTGCTCAGGAAAAAAGTGCCTGAGCACTATTGCAATTCAGTCTGATTGGAGGAGTTTGGGATTATAATCTATGCAATTGCCTAATTTTAAAATTATAGCCAAAGGGAATGGCTATAATTAAAATGCCTACAAATGTAGCCAATTAAGGCTATCTCCTGAAAGTGGATCAACAGACTTTTCATTTCTCAAAGTAGCACCTGTGGCATGCATAAATTCTGTTCCCCATATGGCCTGTATGATATGCACCTAGTCTATGTCCTATCCTTTGTACCCTGCATAGCCTCTAGAAACTTGGTAATTTAAAAGACCTTAGCATCTTGAACTTATGTAGCCTCTATGATCTTCACATCCACAGTATCCTGAGTAGCAGAAATGATCATATTTTCCCTAATGAAATTTGTAGTGTATATGAGTTGAGTAGCTTAAATAAACACATTAGCCCCTATGACTTGCGTAACCTTTGTGGCCTGATTATACTGTATGACCTACATAATCTTTTTGACTTGCACAGTATCTACGGCTTGAGTAGCCCAAATGTCCTGAATATCTGCTATGACTTCCATGCCCAGTATGAACTACTTACCTTCTGTTTCTTTCATAGTCTCTATTTCCTGTGCACCCTCTATGTCCTGATTTAACAAAGTGATCCAAGTAGCTTTCATTACATGTATATAGTTTATGACCTTCAAAGCCTCCATGATCTCTGGATTCTCTGTGTCCTGAGTTGTCTCTGTGACCCATGTAGCCTCTATGATAATTGTAGTTCATATGTCCTCCATAACCTTTATCACTGAAGAACCTCTATGTCCCAGATAGCCTCTGTGACACAAGTGCAGTGCATTATCAACTCAGCCCTTATTACCTGCAAATCCCTTCTGGCCTTCATTGTGAAATGACCTTAGTAGCCTCCATGACCTTTATAAAGTGAGTAGGCCCTATGACCTTTTTATGTAGCCATTATGACCTGGGTAAAGTATGATTGTGCACGTACCTTCTATAGCCAGTGGAGCTTGTTACTGAAAGTTTGGGTCTTCTTCCCAGTGCCTAGTCAACAAAGATAATAAGAGTTTTGAAAGAAGGAAAACTAAGGTTTATTGCTTTACATGCAATGGAGTAACATAGAGAACTTCTGTCCCAAATGCTGTGATTCTGCCTATCAGGGAGAACAGAGGGTTTTTGAAGGAACTATTCATTCAAAGACTACAATTCAGGTTTTCCCTGTAGGCTTTTGTGATTCACTTGTGATTTTGTAGCAAGCCATTCTTTCAATCTTCTTGTTCCATCCCTGAAATCTGAATTACTTGGCTCCTCTATTGGGTATGTGCTCAAATACAGATAACTTGGCCTTGGATAAGGAAAAGGTAATCTTGTTCTTCCACTCAGGTTAAGAAGGGGAAGAGTGTGAAAAGGTAAAGAAAAACATGTCCATTTTAAAATAAGCCTCAGTGGCAGTGCAATAGGCCATATTGAAATCATTAGTTGGACCACTGTTACTTAATAATCTAAGCAGCCCAAATGACTTGAGCAGTCTGTGTGACTGATGTGACTTGAGTAATCTCTATGACTTGAGTAGATTAAATGACCTAAAATATACTTTTCTATATTTTCAATTAAAACTTTTTCTATATTTTTAAATGTAATTCTTCCATCCATTTTGAATTGATTGTTGCATATGTTACAGAGAGGTGACTATTTTTATATGGATTTGTATGTTTACATGAATTATCAATTCTGATGTGGTCTTGTTTGGTGCTAAGGTGAGCCAACAAGGTCCTCACTTGAACTCGTGGTTTACTGTGAAATACAACCAATAATGTCCCACCTGTTCTTCTTGCCCCTTCCCACATGTACTGCAATTAACACATTTATTTCTAGGATAGTTGGGTTATAATGATAGGATATTGATGTTTGGACCTTCTCTTATTGGGGTATTTCATTTATACTAACTTCATAAGGTTTTCATACCATTCTCTCTTTGGTTGCATAGGAGAAATATTTGACAGGATGTACTCTATTCTCTGAGGTTTCATTAGAACTCATTTGTAAAACATTTAGATATACTGGGGAGTGGGGTGTGTGGTGGGAGTGTGGTGGAGGGCAGTTGTGACTGCCAGCCCAATTTCTTTATGTTTTTGGCTTATTTATTATTTCAAAAATACTTTAAGTCCATTTTAATAATATTCAATATATATTGCTTAGTCTCTGCTATTCATGTTTATTTTTCTATGAAATGATCAATTTCATCTAAGTTTTTAAATTTATAAGTGTAATGTTCTTTGTTGCATCGTAATTAAAAAAAATCTCAAATGTATTTGTGGTTTTCTATTCCTCTGTTTCCTGTTAATGTTCATGCCTTTTCTGTCCCCATTTAAAAGTCAATGTAGCTATTGCCTGTTAATGGGTTTTGATTAAAATGACAGCTTTTAAAACATTCTATCTCCTTTATTTTGGTTTATAATTTTATATTTTCACTGATGATACTTTTATTTTTTTTTCTTTACTTGTTTGCCATGTTGTGATTGCACCTAAAACAGCAACATGCTAGATAAGTGCAAGGCCAATGAGATACATCCCCAAACTTAGTACACTATATTTGTCAGTATATTTCATAAATTTGTGCTCTTATTTCTTTCTTTTCCTGCCTTTATTCTGGGTTCACTTCCTTTTGATAGTGAGAATGTACCAGTAATAAACTATTTTTGTTGTTTATCTGAAAACATCTGTCACTCTGTTTTGTCTTTACCACTGAGGAGTATACTACAGGTGGGAATAGAATCCCAGAAAAGGTGTTTTTTCCTCCTTCTTTGGACAGCATCTCTTTAAGTTCCCTAGGTTGACCCTGAACTCCTGGATTTAAGTAGTCATCTTACCTCAGCTTCCCAAGTAGGTGGGATTTCAGGCACCAGTTATAAGAAAGGAAATTTAAGAAAAAAAATTTTTGTGCATCCCACATTTAATAATTAGACCTATTGTGTGTTTACTTGAAAAAAATGCTCATCCTCCTCCTGAATGAGTTTTGCTTGTTTTGTTCTCTGTTGTATCTTCAGTCCTAGAACAATGTCAGATGCACAGTTTCTAATTCATTATTATCATACAAAATCATTATCAATGATTCAATGAACTTAGAATGGTTTTGGTATATCTTTGCTTCACTTTCATCTTTGCCATTTTCTCTATTACCTAATTCAGTGAACTGTATTCTACTGCATATTTAATTCTGTAATTTAACCAAAAATTCAATTGTAATTTTCTGGTTATTTCCAAAACCCAGAAAACAATGTCTTTGTGAATATTGTCATTCATGATAGACTTGCAATGTCAAAACTGACAAACAACAGAGGAATGCCATAAAGAGATAGCTGTGTGCATAAGTCACCTTATAAGAGAAACTATCACACAGAGAATTCACTACTTACGTAAAACCACTGGCCTGACATGCTGTCTTGCAAGCCCAATTCTATCAAATGTTTAGCTCTTCCTCTAAGATTAGATTTAGTTATTTTAGATTTAATACTTAATGGCTAATAATTGTAGCCATTCAATAATCAGAGCTCAGTATGTCTCAAATAACTCCAAAAGTACCAATAATTGATTTTTTATAAAACACTTAAACTATCTGTGCATTTTTCAATTAAACCACAAATATTCCTTTGCTCCTTGGGTATACCAGAAGCCATCCTGGCCTGGAACTAGTTGTTGTAGGTTGAAGTCATATTCGTTGTTGTTTCCCAAATTAAACCTTCTTATTATTTGTTATTTCCAAAATTAAACCTTCTTGCATAAAGATTCATTTATATCCCCCACAACTTTGCCATCTTTAAAGATAGCATTCTAATAAAATTAAGTATGCTTTTATACCTGGCTAGCCACTTCACCAAAAGCTAGTGACCATCATTGATACTGAAGCTTATAAGTTAAGGAAAACCACCATGGTTAATGGGGAATGCTGACAATTTGTATTGGCTCTATTTGAAATACATGTATTATGAAGAGACTTAGCAGTCCTGCAGTAGAATAAATTTGTATGGATGTTTGCTATGGTGATTGCATGTGCCAGTTGTTGCTGAAAACTACATTTCTGTATTCACTGGATGTTCAAGCTTTTGTCTTTGTCATTTGGACACAATTTTTATAAAACAACAGTGATGAATTCAGAAAAAGTACATTCTTATTAGAAAAATGAGTTCTGAGGATCTATTGTTTATGAAATTTATATTGAAAATATAATCCCACAAAATGTTGATGTACTTTTGCCATCCATATTGGTGAAACAATTGAGCATAAGAAATCTTAGTGTTCAAGTCTGTTTGAGAAGGATCGGTGTAAAACATGAGATGCGTGCAAAAACATTGTTTAGCAAGCATAACTGTAGTAATATGTTTAAAGATGTTTGAACTCAACCCAAGATAACTTTTCAAGATGTATTTGCTCTATTTTAATCTTTAAGATTTTTATGCACTAACAAATGTGAACTAATAAGTGATATATGTCAAATAAATAAGTAAATAAAAGGAAGATTAATAGAGTACAGGGAAGAGAAAAGAGAAAGAGGGAGAAAGAGAGGGAGAGAGAGAGAGAGGGAGAGTGAAAGGGAGAGGGAGAGGGAAAGCTGAAGGGCACTATATAAGAAAATGGAATAAATAAAATTCCATGATTGTTTGATTTTGTCCAAATGAATCCATTTGCTATGTATGACTGTAATTCTCTGAGTAAAAAAAGAAAAACCAATATATGGCAGTTTTAGTAGAACTCCACAAATAATAAAACATTTCCAATTTATATCAATTCCACTACATACTTTAAACAAAATGTCAATTCCTGAAAAAGCTTGTTTTTAATCTACTTTATGAAATCAAAACAATCACTAGAATTTCATTTAGTCAAAATTTAATCTGACATTCCTCTGAATGCTAAGGTAATATTAGTTATCATATTTTATCAACTGAAACAGAACCTGCAACTATCAATGTCTACTCACAAAGATTCACCCACACAGAGAGACACCCAACATAGACTGAATGAAACAGAATTATAAAATTTTAGTTCTGTAGCTCTTGGGAAAAAAGTAACAAAAATTTCTACATGATATTATATCATTTTGCTCTTTAAAGCCATTATCATTAACGTTTAAAAATGTCTGCCCTTTGAAGAACTATTTATAAGTCAACCTAGAGATCTCAAAGTGGCATTTAACATTTTGAAAACAACATCCTATATTTTAGTTGAAATTTACTCAGTCAGAAATTTTAGTCAAATAATAACTTAATAGGCAACTACAATATAATACCTTCAGCTTTTAGTCCATTGAGATAATTCAGAACAAAGCTTGAAATATGAAAGAAAACTGGTGGGATGAATTTTTCTTGCATAAATATTCATGTAAAAAGACACTGGAAGGGAGGGGGGCAGAAAGACAGTTCCTGCAAACATTTAGGTCTTGAAATATTCTTCTATTCTCCAAGAGCAGACCCAGATGGAACCAGCTGCAGCTTCCACCTCAGGTCCCTAGGGGTCACAGTCGGTGCAGGAAGTCACTGGATTCCCCGCAAAATTGCAGGCCAGCGGGCAGGCCGGGTGAGTTCGAAAATAGAAGAGTGTGAGGGGGCGGGCCCGGGGTGGTGTTGCCTCTCTCCACCAATCCGCAGCAGGCAGTGGGGGCAGCAGCGGTCCCAGTGGCAGGTGATGTGGTTCTGTGCTTGAGCTATTGTGGCAGCGGTGTCTCCTTGAAGAGCCTTCCTGGGGTGGGTGTTCTTTGTTATTAGTGAGAGTGGCCAGCAGTCAGGGGAGAGGGGGCATGCAGAGCGGTTGCCCCCGACAATCTCCCCCGGGCCTTTGAAGGATCCAGAAGCCACTCTTCAGTTCCGCCATGCCTGCCAAGCTCATTCCCACTGAGGGGCAGCCACTATGGCCTACCCACCTGGGAGCTTGGGTACTTGGCTCTCTGTTGGGCTGTGGCGTGGTTTCCCCTGAACTGGCGGGTCCAGAGCAACCCCAGGGGAGAGACCCTGTTGCCAACCCTCTGGGGCCCTGTTCAACGCAGAAGACTCTTGGCTCAGCTCATGGTGGGTGAGCGGCAAGGTTCAGCCTAGGCAACCATGGATAGTGGGCCTTTCAGGACTCCAGCTGCATTAGTTCTGGGCATTGTGCAAGGTAGGATTTGCTGGGGGATGGTGGGACTGGCCTGCTCCTGGACCCAGGTGCGGTGGTGCCTCCTCATTGGCATGTAGAGGGCACAGGCAAGTGTGCAGCGTGGGTGGCCTAGGGTGGGTGCAGGCTGGGTGAGCCTGGACCCGGGAGCACAACATCGCAAACTTGGCAAGCACGAGCTTCTGGTTCCCTGTATTTCCCTCAGAGTCACCCAGTCAGGAACTGCAAGTTGGTAGGTCTGGAGGTCGTGAGTGGGTGACGGGGTGTGCCTTTAATCCACGAAGAATCTAGAAGAGAGAAACTTAGCTAGCTGGAGTGCATTGTGCTGCTGCTTTCTTCCTTAATCAAAGCCACGCAAAAACTTTCAAGCTACGACCCCGCCCTCCAATCCTTGAAAGAACTTAAGAGATCAGTACCATTACTCAGATTAAAGGTGGGTTGATTACTGTTTGAGTCTCAGCACCACAGTCTTGTTATCTAAGGATGAGTGACATCCGTGGTGGACTTTGAATGTCAAGTGTCAGTCACCAAACCCACCCTTTCAGCCCTCTGCCCTGGGCCCCATCCTCCATGTCTTCCAAGGCCTGGTTCCCCACCCCATGTGGGTGTTTTGCAATCCCTGAAGCAAAACTTTCAGCATCCACAGCTTTGTCACTCTGCTGTTTCTTCCTCTGTTGACTATTGAGAATACAGTAGTGATCTCTAAAATAAGGAAGGAGAATGCTGATTTTAAATGACTTTTTTAAAGAGAGGTGCAATCTCTTATGCAAGAGCTTTCCCGCCTAAATCTGAATTTCCCAACTAAAACTTTATCGAGTCTGCTACTTGCATCTTTCACAGAAGACCCCTCTTTTATGGGATCTTTAAAACACAGTAGTGAACTTGTTTTGCTGCTAGATGCTTTAGAAAAATTAGTCGTACTATTCATTACCTCTCCTGAAATACTACCAACACTAGGAAACTGTACTCTGGATTTGATGGAAGTTGCCAGCACTGGCTGTGTCCTGTGTCTGGTGGTATTTAGGTGTGCCAGTGATTTCAATTTGATAACATTTTAAAGGTCTGAACTTCAATTATGGTCAGTTAGCTTGAAAACATAACTTTTAAATTAATTCTTATCTAATCTTTTCTGAATCATCTCCTTCATGCTTTCATAAATGCCTTCTTTCATGTTTATCTTCATGAAAACAAATTGCTGTATATCTGGTTAACTGTTCCACTACTTGGAAAAATTTATTTCACTTATCTGTGCTTTTTGCTTAATGATTTAGTCTGTGACAAAAGAATTGTCATTTTGTAAAATGGAATATTTGGATTGACTCAGTTATTCTTGGATTCACCAGAGCTAAGGGAAGTCTTTGTTTATATTTTCCTATATCATTATAAGCTTCATTTAAATATTAAGGTTTACATACTTTCAAGTATAATTTTTTCCTCATTTGAAATGAGTTTATCATTTCAAGAATGTGTAAATGAATTGTAGAACTCTGAAGGAAGACATGGTTTCAACTTCATTAATATACAGAAAATTAATTTGCATGTATTTTGCATGTGAATATTGTGCTCTGTGAAGTAGTTTTAAAATGTATAATTGAAGAAAATACGGAGAATTATATGGATGTAAAACCAGTTTCCTTCCTGGAAGACATTTTCACGAGCCATCTAGAAGGTACAATTTGTGATTATTGTTTAGACTTTCCTTTTAAATTTTTCATGCTTACTTTACCAGACTTATAAGGAAAACTTGGATAATTTTAGGAAATTTAACACTTGGATTTCATTTCAGTGTGGTTCAACCATTTACAATTTTATTTATTTGTTTAAGGTAATTTCATTTTGAGACAACTGTAGATTTATATGTAGTTGTGTTAAAGAGAGACATCTTCTGTCAACTTTATGTAGAGCTGCCCACATCTTGACATTAAAGATGATATAGATCATGTGTAAACAGACCATTTCTGTCACAAGGACCCCTCATGTTGACCTCTGATAACCACACCCATGTTCTCCTGCTGCCCTCCCCACCACTCCTGGCCACCATTAATCCTTGTCCATTTTTATGAGTTTATCATTTCAAGAATGTGTAAATAAATTCTAGAATTTTGAGGACCTGAGTTTGGTTTTGAAAAGTAGAAATATTTCAGTTAATTAGTGCAAATTAGTAAATGTAATTTAGAAGTTGATTCAACTTGGTTAGAATGATTGTTGTATTTCCTAATTTTTTTCTTGGATATGTGGGAGAGTTCAATAAGATGTTGTGAGTATTTATCTGTCAAAAGAAGGTTTGAGAATTAATTAAATTTTTTTCAAGTAAGCTTATTAGTATGATTTCCACTGAGATTTAAAAACATAGCAGTTGTCAATATCCCATGGTTTTTTTGTACCGAATATGGAACCCAGGGTCATCTCACTGCTGAACAACATGTAGTTCTTTTTCTTTTCTTTTTCTTTTGAGGCAGGTTCTTACTAAGATGCTTAGGCTGACCTCAAACTTGCAGTTCACTTACCTAGGCATGTGCCATCATGCTCACTTGCTACCCACTTTTTAATTAACAGAGATTGCCCCTTCTAAATCTTACTGTTCGAATAGTTGCTGCAACTAAATTTACTTCAGAATTATGAAAACTCAGTACCTGTATTCAACAAAAGGTTACAGTGTGATGAGACATATCTGAATCAAAAGTATGTAAGTAGAGTTACAAAAAGATGTAATAAAATACAAAAATAGTTTGAACACTCTATCTTTCTTTCTACTAACACATTTAAAATATGGTAATAAATTGACAAAAGTACAAAGAAGTTCTTAAATTTTTCTAAGGATCTCAATTAGAGTTTATCAGCCTTGTTCCCATTTATATTTGGTCATATGACACACAGTAACAGTTCAGTTGTGACATCTTCTATGGCTGAAGCCATACCTGACAGATGATGTGTACAAAAAGCTGGGAGTCTGTGCCTGCCCTGGGGAAGTTCATAAGCAGGGTACAGATGCCCACATAATCAGCTAACTATATTAATTAGCTAAAACAGCTTGTCTTAGCAATGTACACATGATAGAAGTAACAGGTTGTGTGTTACCTTCTATAAGGCATATAAAGGTTACAGATTTGGTGTACTAGCAAGTTAAAATTGCCCATTTGCAGATTTTTGCCTCTCTCCATGTTTTAAACAGAAATTTACAAGACTATAACCAAAGATGGGTATGGTGTTCAGACAATAAATATAGTCTCTCTGCCTCTAGTTTTCTAACATGGATACAAGACTGTAAGTTTGACTTTAACTTCATATGAAAAGCAACAGAGAGACAAGCTGAGAGAGAAAGAGAAAATGTGGGTGGGTGAATTGGCCAAAGCCAACTCACTAAAACTTGGCACAAATTTGTTTACTTCAAGCTTTTTATGACCAAAGACCAAACAGCAAACCTCTGGGTCATTTCATAGTCTTGTTTTTCTACACCAACTCTGCAAGTGGTCTGAGTGGAACATGGTGTCCATGAAAGGATAATATACTGTGAAAATATTACTTAATTTACATCAGATATGGGGTCCTCTGCATTTGCCCAAGAACTTGACATCGCCTAGAATGCTTTTTTTTTTTTTTTTTTTTTTTTTGCTGAAATATATGAGAGCTCTTCTATGGGAGAAACATTAAGTACCTTGATGCAAACTGTGTCTCAGTACCAATGGAACATGATGTACTCAGATTAAAGAGACTGTTTTATATACTTCTTAATCCTAAGTACATCAAACATTGCCTCTCATGTTTGAAAATTACATATAGAAATGATTGAAAATTACCAGACTATGAATCTCACAGATGTCTTGGTGTCTTTCCTTGAACTTCCTCTGAGAGGGGGGAAAAATACTTAGAATAGTTTGTTGCTAGATATGTTGCACCTGTTTGCTGTGTTGTATGCAAAAAGGAGGGGTTCAGACCCAAAAGATTGTCTTTTATTTTTCTCATCATAAACCACATTGAATTATACCAATATTTTCTGAAAAGAATATAACCACATATTCCATTTACACCAGTCATTGAAGACTTAGCAGAAAGCTGTGTACTTTAGAGAATAGAGGAATTAACTTTTCAACAAAATTTTTTAAATACTCCAGCACTTAATTTCAGTGAGAATGATTAATTAAAATATTGTTATCTGTTTCAGGGTTTTTTATGCCATATTCCTAGAAGCATTTTTACATCCAATTTCTATTATCAATTGGTCAGTGTTATGAATCAAGGGAACAATGAAGATAAAATTAATACAAACCAAAGGTAATTATTTTAACTGATGATTTTCCAAAATAGTTCTAATATACATTTCATACATAGTTTATATTTAATTGCATATTTGTATTTGTTTAATACAATAAAAATAAGTATGAGAAATGACAAATATTCAAATCACCCTCATGGACCTGTGTAAAAAGTTTTTTTTTTTCATATTTTTGAAAATATTTATTTTTCAGAGTACAGAACAGTCTATCATCATAATGAATATTTTTCCAGAATATGAGCAGTTTACTCCAGTGGAGCTAGCCAATTGTATATTGATAGAACCTTAGGTCTTCATAGCACCCATTTTATCTAAGCTCAAATGGATATCCACAGAGTTAAAATGTCTATTGAAATTAGAACCCAAAGGTCAAATGTCACTGCTTCTGTCATTGGTGTTACTTTCTCCCTCTTCTTATTAATGGCATTCTTGAAAACTGTACACCTTCTGTGTATCTGAATATAATCAGAACTGACACTCATTAGTACACTAGCTCATATTCTAGGCCAATGTCAATCTTATTATCTTAATATAAGTGAATATTAGCTAAATAGAGGAATTCTCATGTATTTCATTCAATAACTTATGTAGTGCAGACAAAATGACTCATTCCATCATCTGTAGGTCACAGTATTTTTTTTCAAAAGACATAATCAAACCACTCCTGTAATAAAAGGAAACAAAAAATCCATGTAATTGAAAGCTATTTGGGTAAAAGTGCATTATAGGGCATATACTATTTATTTGCTTTACATAAGTTTGCATATATTTAATGTAAACTCTCATATTTGGATTTTAATTAATACCATACATGTAATACTTGAGTCTAAATGGAATGGAATGAAGATTTTAAAAGGCCCCCAAAATCATATTGTTTTATTTCATCATTGTTATTTTAATACATTAGTGTTTTTCTTTATTCATTTGACTAAGCCAATTTTAGAGGCAAAATCCACAACCAAAGCATGTATAGTATAGCTGAAAATATTAAATAGCATAGTCTTCAGTATGTCAGAATTAATGATTATGATTACACAAAAAATACTTCAACTCATGTATGATGATCTTACAAAATATTTTAGAAGTTTTATATGTTGTTTGCACTGTAATAAAATTAATCTGGATAATATGAATAAAGTATGCTCAACTATGTATAAATGCAATTCATAGTTAACACTGGATTGTTTTGGAGTACTACATTTGTCTTCACATTTTATATCAGAAACATATGTTCACAATCTACCAGCTGTACTTTTTGTGTGTGTGTGGTACTGGGAATCTTACTCATGCCTTGTGCTTGTTAGGCAAGCACTCTACCAGCTGAGCTATCTTCCCAGACCCCAGCTGTACTTTTGATTTACTAAGAAATGATAGTAATTTAATCCTAGTTCACCAGCTCCTTGCTACCCCCCTTTTTTGTGGGATACTGGGGATTGAACTTAGGGTCAATTTATGACAGAGCCCACAGATTTTCCTTTTCAACATGTAAGTTCTCCCTGGGGAGAATATGTAGTGCCATATCACAAGAGAGAGAATGTGCAGGGTATCTTGAAGAAGTAAATTGAGTTTTGTAATAAATAGACAGACTTCTGTGAAGATGCTGGGAAAGTGGTTGTTCTAGTGTTCCCAGGTGAGAGATTCACATACATAAGTCAGTGTTGCCTTGGGTTGTTATTCCTTCATTGGAAGTCCTGCTAAAAGATCAGAGCATGTTAATACATAGTTGGGTTAATAATTGGATTTCATGAAGTTGCCATCTTTAAGAAGCATTTTGTGTGGTATGCTAAGGTGATTTTAAAATATCTCTTAAATAAAACTTTACAAAAAACTTTATAAATATGATAGAACTATAGTGGTTGATACTGCAGTAGAAAATATAGAGAAAACTTATATAATTTCTTCCACTTCTTCCTCCTACTGGATCCCAAAATCTAGTGTGTTATGAAAGTGTTTGAACACACAATTAGCATTATTTGGGTGATAATTAATCTGAAGACATACAACAACCAAAATATGAATTTTTGTACTATCAATTACTATTTATGATATCTTTGGTCAATTATTCTATGCCATCAAACATCAGTATCTTTATGCATGCCAATTATTATAGCCATACATTTCAGAATAACCAAGTTATAGAACCATCAACGTGTCTGACAATAGATAAATAAATAAAGAATGTGAGATATATATATATATATATATATATGTATGTATATATGCACAATGGAATTTTGTGCAGTCACAAGGAAGCATGGAATTTCATTTTTTGTTTGTAAATGACTGGAATTGGAGAACATCATGCTAGGTTAAATAAGCCTGACTGAGAAAGTCAGGGGTTAATTGCTTTCTCTCATATGCTGATGTTGGACAGGAAAGTAAAAAATATTGGTGACTCTCATGAAAATATGAGTGAGATCAATAAAGAAGAGAAAAGGGATAGAGAGGAACAGGGCATGGGGGATGTGAGGAAGACTGGGAAATGAAATCTAATAAATTGTGCTGTGTTCACATATGAATATGTGAGACTAATCTTGCTTATATACACATAAATTTCCTCATAAATAATTTTGTTCAGTGTACTAAACAGAAATATTTCAATTGCAATAAGTGACAGTGTCTTTTAGAGGTCTTGAAAAGATGACAAAACTATGATTACAATGTGTTAGCAATTTAAAATGCTAACTATCTGCTGGATATTGTGTGAAGAATATCATATGCATCATCCCATATAATCATCTCCTTGCTGGCAATGTCAATCTTAAATTATCCAGAATGTTTATAGTGATCTGTGTAATGTAAAACCAAATGTTTCTCTGAAATATTTTCATGTGTTCCAATGCTAAAGCTTAGAATATAGAGAGTTATCATACATAGACCATAACACAAAATTTTTGGAATTTTATGTTATTCTTTTGATCTTGTTTATTAAAAATGAGTAACTGATGATGAAAGATATACTTAAAATAAAAAAAATAATTTCACTACTAAAACATCAAAATGAAGTATGTATGTAAAATAATTATTTTAGTAAACTAAAAGTAGGTAGATAGCAAGTAATTATAGCAGTTTCAAACTTCATTACAAGCTCTATTGAATACCCTGGGACACCTCTTAGCTACCTTGATAAATAAATTTTGAAGTCTACACTTAGATTTTTCTCTTTGTACAGCATGAATATCCCTATGAAATACAGATGAGTATCTTCAAGACACTGCACTCCTGACTCAGGAATCAAAGGACTGTGCCACCACTTCCAACCTTCTGGAGCTTTGCTCATGGAAGAAGTATCCCTACAGATGCAGCAGGAGGACCAAGCCTCCTGGCTGTGACCCAGAAACCAAGAGGTCAGTTTGCTTTTCCTCTTTAATAGAACCTTCTTTCAGCAAAAATGTTAATTTCATGAGCATAAATTTTGTTCAAAGGTAAAGATCCAAACTTCCAGCCAGATGAAACATTTTTCTTTCAAATTTTCCAGGGCTTTTTAAAAAAGAATAGCGTTTTAGTGAAATGTTTACAAATCAACAATAGGCATGGCTTCCCTACAACCAGCAGCAATTAGCCATACAGTAGCAACACTGTTTCTCCTTGCTTCAGCTTTTTTTCCCACTTATATGTCTTGCATAGAGCAGGTCAAAGGCAAAGACAAGATTATAAGTGCTTCAGGGCTTTCCTGGTTCTCTAATACTGTTGGGAGAAATCCTAAGTCTTGGCTAGCAGCTGTGAATGTCTCAAGTGTGTAAGGAAAACTTTCACACATTCATGCCAGTCAGGAATACCTATGGAAAGGAGCATTCCACTCTGGTCACTTAGGAAAGTAAACAACTGTCTCCAAATTTACCTAGTGTTACCAAGGGAACCTGTATTGGGGACTGTTGGTCTAATTCCCTGTGGCACATTGTGATTGGGTTAAAAGTCTATAAAATATATGGTTTCTCCTGCTATAAATGAGTTTGCAGGTTGCTTGCCACAAGCCTGTGTTTACCCAAATCTCGGGGCCTGTTTTATGGCTCCGTTGGCAATTACCTGTGACTGAGCAAGCCTGGCACACACCCCCACAAATACACTCTACTGTCTGTTCCCTCACATGGTCCCATTGGACAAAGGAGGTTGTCAGTGATGAGTGTCAAAGACTGTGATGGCCTGCCTGGACACTGATGCTGATTAGCATGTGAGGACTAACATGATTTCTACAGAAGACTTTCCTTAGCCCCTAATATGATATAAATTTTGTGAAATCATTCTCTCTTATTCACCCTGTAATGTCATTTCTAGTGTATTAACACTGATGTTCAATGCAAGGCCTCTGCAATTTACCATCACCCATGCTCCACTTTTAATCTTTGAATGCAAAATAAAGATGGCATAAGAAACCAAAAAAGGCAGAAGCATTAGTGTGACAGCTGAATTTCTACATCTGTCTTTCTCAGTCTGAACCAACTGTGGGATCCTCTGAAAAAATGGCATTGCCTTTTACAAATGAGCAAACTAGGGCCTACACACTAAAAACTAAAGAGAATGTATAGAACCTGAGAGGTGACCCTTACATATAACAATGTTTGACATCATCTGAATGCCACATAAAGTTCAGAAATTCTTCATTTATGTGCAAAATAATTCATATAGTATTAATGGAAAAGTAGTTGATACTATATTTAAATTCACTGTACAGTGATCTTACTTTATGGTAAAATATTACATAATACGTCCAAAGGGAGAAAAGTGTCAAATTACTGACACTGAATTTCATTAAGGTTTTTCATTATTTTAAGTATTAGTATCCAAAAATTTCCCTTTAAATAAAACCTCCCACAATGCAAACATAGTTGTTGTATTCATGTCTGTATTTCCATATCAAAACATCTTTTTTTCTGAAATAACTAATATTGGTGTGTAATTTACTAAAATATTCTCCCCATTGAAACAGTCTTTTAATTTTATTAGGAAAAGTTTTGTAACTGCCCTCTCTCCTCTTTCTACAGCTACTCTTTATGGTAAAATTCAATAAAAAAACTATGGACATTTTCTCATGAAGTTCTTCTTTGTAGATCCCCAGATTCCTTTAAGCTCTCCTATTCTTTCTGTTCTTTAATTTCCTCCTGTCTTTCTTCTCTCCTCCATATCCAACTTGAATTTCATGTTATTCAAGATAAGCTACCATATATAGGGTTACTTTTTAAAAATTTTATTAATGTATTACAATTATAAATAAAACTGTTTTATTTTGACATAATTGCACAAGTATAGAATATAATTTGCTCCAATTCAAGCCCCAGATTTTCCCCATTAGATTTCCCCCTTGTTCCCCTGTTGCCTTTCCTTTGTTCTATTGGTCTTTCTTCTATTTATTGATATTTGTCAATTATTTATTTATATATTCATTTATTTATTTATTCTTTTGGCTATGACAGTAAAATCCATTTTGATATAAATTTGCAAGCATGCAACATATCCTATTCTAATTAGGACCCCACTCTTTGGATGTACCTGGTGATGGGGTTTAGTGTGTTGTTTTCATATATATACATAAGAAAATTATGTCATTTCATTCCACTCTTTCCTTTTCCTATCACCCTTCCTTCCACTCATTCCACATTGTCTAATCTGTTGAAATTCCATTATTCTCCTTATGCCCTCCTTAATATGGCTTAGGATCCACATATCAGAGAAAACATTCAACCTTTCGCTTTTGGAACTGGGTTATTTCACTTAGCATCATTGTCTACAGATCTATCTATTGACTGTCAAATGCCATGAAATCATTGTTTTTAATGTCATTCTTTTTTATGCCCAAGTAATATTCCAGGGAGTATATATACCACATTTTCTATACTCATTCATCTGTTGAAGGGCAACCCAGTTGATTCCATAGCTTAGCTATTGCAAAGTGAGCTGCTTCAAACATTGATGTGAGTACATCATTTTAGTACACTGATTTTAACTACTTTGTGTACTGAAGAGTGGGATAACTTGGTCAAATGGTGAATCCATTCATAGTTTTTTAGTATATCTATACTGCTTCTCAGAGTGGTAGCAACAATTATAGTTCCACCATCAATATATGAGTGAACCTTGTTACCCGTGTGCTCATAAGCTCACAAACTTTGTTACTTGTATTCTTGAAAATGGCCATTCGATATGATGCAAAATCTCAGTGTGATTTTAATTTGCATTATTCTAATGGCAAGAGATGTTGAACATTTTTTCACATATTTGTTTCCCATTTGTATTTCCTCTTCTATAAAGTATTTCTTCAATTCCTTTGCCAATTTATTGAATTTTTACACTAAGCTTTAAATTATTATTTGTCCTGGAAATTAGCACTTCATCTGAGGAGCAGATAGCAAAGATTTTTTTCCCAATGTATAGGTTTTCTATCCATGCTCTTGATTGTGTCTTGTGGCGGGTGAGAGCTGGGGCCCAGGTGCCACGTGCATCTAAAGATAGCAACTGGCAGAGAGCAAACTGCGTCCTGATTATGCCTGGAGAAAGGCAGGAAGCGTTTACAATTGGCTGTATCATAATCAGTTCAGCTGCCTAGCACATGGACAGATATACTTTACATGTATGCTCAA
Organism: Sciurus vulgaris; assembly: GCF_902686455.1. NCBI lineage: Eukaryota > Metazoa > Chordata > Mammalia > Rodentia > Sciuridae > Sciurus > Sciurus vulgaris. The sequence continues at coordinate 1,075,542 of NW_027632820.1, read as the reverse complement.
GGTAGTGATTGCTTGACCTTTAACAGGATTGGATGGACATATCTGGTTACAATTTCTTATGCATGAGACTGCTTATATGCTGAGGGTGTTATCTGAATAAAGGTGAAGCTGCTTCATGAACTTCTGAAGAGTATATGTCTTTTGTCCCGCTGGTCAGGCCAAAAGAGAAAGAAGCAGCGGTGGCGAGTCGCTTGAAGCAAACTGAGCTGGGAGCAGCAGTTATCCGTAGTGTCTTTTGCTATGAAGAACCTTTTTAGTTTGATGCCATCACGTTTATTGTCTTGATTTTTTTTTTTTTTTTGTAGTACTGGGGATTGAACCCAGGGCCTTGTGTTAACTAGGCAAGCACTCTTCCAAATGAGCTATATCCCCAACACTTGCCTTTTGATTTTAAATTTTATATTTTAAGTATCTTTCTGAGGAGTCAGTTTCTATACCAAGATGTTGCATTGTTGGTCTAACAAATTTTTTCCAGTGTATGCAGAATTGCTGATCCAAGAATTTGCCCTTGAGCCACATTGAGTTGAATTTTGTGTAGGGTGAGTGACAGGGTTAACTTTCAATATATGACATATGGATTTCCAATTTTTCCAGCAGCATTTGTTGAAGAGGCTATCTTTTCTCCAATGCATGTTTTTGGTGCATTTATTTAGTATGAGATAACTATATTCATGTGGGTTTGTTTCTGTGCCTTCTATTCTACTCTGTTGGTCTTCTTGCCTCTTTTGGTGCCAATACCATGCTGCTTTGTTATTATAGCTCTACAGTATAAAGTCTGGTAACATGATACCTCCTGCTTCACTTTTCTTGCTAAGGATTGCTTTTGCTATTCTGGAATTTTTATTTTTACAGTTGAATTTTATGACTGCTTCTTTTTTTTATTTCCATGAAGAAGGTCATTGGAATTTTGATGGAATTTTCACTGTGTTTCTATAGTGCTTTAGGTACTATGGCCATCTTGGCAATAATATGTCTGCCTGTCCAATAACATGAGGGGTTCTTCCATCTTTTGAGGTTTTCCTCAGTTTCTTTATATAGTGTTTTCTTTTCACTATTGAAGTCTTTCACTTCTTTTGATAGATCAATTCCAAAGTATTGTATTTATTTATATTTGAGGGGTTATTGTGAATGGGTTATTTTTCTTAATTTATCTTTCAGCTAATTTTTCTTGCAGTATAGGTGTACAACTTATTAATGAGTGTAAATTTTGAATTCTGATAATTTTCTGAATTAATTTATGAGTTCTACAAGGTTTCTGGTGAATTTTGGGTGACTTGTAAATCTAGGATCATACTGTTAGTAAACAGGGATAGGTTTAGCACTTTTTCTAACTGTGTTTCTTCAATTTCTTTCTTTTTCCTAATTGTTTTGATTAGGTTTATTCTAGGACTATGATGAATAGATTGTAAAAGTGGGTATACCTTTCTTGTTTATCTTTTTAGGTGGAATTTTTTCAGTTATTCTCTGTTTAGAATGCTGTTGACTGAGGGGTTGGTGTATATAGCTTTAAAATATTGAGTTATTTTCCTTCTATCCCTACTTTTTCTAGTGTTTTGATCACAAATGTATTATGCATTTTACCAAATGCTTTTCCTGCAGCTATTGAGGTAATCATGTGATCCTGTCTTTAAGTCTATTGATGTGATGAATGATGTTTATTGATTTCCATATGTTAAAAGAACCTTGCAGCCCTAGGATGAACTCCATTTTATCATGGTGCATACCTTTTTAATGTTTTTAATATAATTTGCCAGTACTTTATTGAGAATCCTTTATCTATGTTCATCAAGAATATTGGTGTAAAGTTTTCTTTCCTTATTATGTCTTTGTCTGATTTTCATATCAGAGTAATAAAAACTACATAAAATGTGTTTCAAGGCATTTCATTCTATTCATTTTTGTAGAATACTTTAAGGAAGTTTGATATGAATTCTTAAAAGGCTGATGTTAATCACTTGAGAATCCATCTGGTCCTGGGGTTTTCTTAGTTGGCATTCCTTTGATGACATCTTCAATTTAATTACTTGAAATTGATTTCTTCACATTTTTATATAATCCTGGTTCAATTAGTGGTATATCACATGTCTTTAGCAATTTGTCAACATCTTAAAGATTTTCTATCTATTGGAATATAAGTTCTCAAAATAGCTTTTGATTACCCTCTGTATTTCAGTAGTACCTGTGGTGATATTTCCCTTTTCATCACAGATTTTTATAAATTATTTTTTCTTTCTCTTGGCTAGTTTTATTAAGTGTTAATAAATTTTACTTATTTTTTCAGGGAACCAAATTTTGGCTCTGATTTTAAATATTTCCTGTGTTATACTGATTTTTGTGTTCATTTGTTGTTTTCATATTAGGGTCATAATATGTAACATTAGATTATTTTTATTTATTTATTTATATTTCAGGTTTTTTTGTGAAGTGCCTGATAAATTCCTTTGCCCATTTAATGGTTGGGTTACTCTGTGTGTGTGTGTGTGTGTGTGTGTGTGTGTGTGTGTGTGTGTGTGTAAGTTTTTTGAGTTCTTTATATGTCCTAGAGTTTAATGCTCCACCTGAAGTGCAGATGGCAAAGATATCTCACATGCTGTAGGCATTCTGTTCACTTTCTCATTTTCTTTTCTGTGAGAAATATTTCTTTGAAGTCATGCATTTATTGATCCTTGATTTTACATTTTCTGCTTTAGAAATCTTGTTCAGGATGTCAGTTCCTATGCTAAAATGGTGGACAATTTGTCCTTTTTTTTTTTTTTTTTTTTTCAAGGTAAACAATCTCTTCTAATGTCTAGGTCCTTGACCTAAAGTGAGTTGAGTTTTGTGCAGTCTGAAAAATAGTGGATAATTTTTACTCTACTCTACATGGATTTCCAATATACCCAGCACCATGTGCTGAAGAGTTATGTGTTTGTGGCACCTATTTTCTAGAATGAGTTAACTGCATATATGTAGGTTTGTTTCTGTGTTTTCTTTCTGTTTGTCTTCATGGCTGTTTTGGTGTCAATAGCTTGCTGTTTTGTGACTATAGCTCTGTAGTATAACTTAAGGCATAATATTGTGTTGCCTTCTGCTTCACTTTTCTAATAAGGATTGTTTTAGTTTTTCAGGTCCACTTGTTTTCCCAAATAAATTTCATGATTGACTTTTCTATTTCTATGAAGAAAATCATTAGAATTGTTATAGGAATTGAGTTAAACCTCTCTAATGCTTTTGGTAGTATGACCATTTTGACATATTAATTGTTCCTATCCAAGAACATGGGAGATCTTTCAATCTTCTAAGGTCTTTCTTCAATTAATTTTTTTAATGTTCTGTAGTTTTCATTGTAGAGGCCATTCCCTTCTTTTGTTAGATTGATGCTTGAGCATTTTTTGAGCCTATTATGAATGGGAGAGTTTTATAATTTCATTTCAGCTGTTTCATCAGTGACATATAGGAATACAATTGGTTTATTGGTATTAGTTTTATATCCTGTTAATTTGCATAATCTGTTAGTGAATTCTAGAAGCCTTCTAGTGGAGTTTTTGGATCTTCTAAATATGAATCATGTCATTGGCAAATAGAGATAATTTAAGGTCTTCTTTTTCTATTCATATCACTTTAATATTTTTCTTTTGTTTAATTGCTCCAGTGAGGTTTTTAAGTACTAAGTTGAATAGAAGTGGTAAAAATGGGTATCCCTCTCTTCCAGATTCTAGCAAAAAATTTTTAAAATTTTATCCATTTAGAATTATAGTGGTCTTAGGTTCGGCATATGTAGCACTTACAATATTGAGGAATATTCCAACTCTCACTAATATATTTAGTGTATAGAGAATGAATGGATGCCGAATTTTGTCAAATACTTTTTCTTTTCTGTTGTGATAATCATGTGATTATTGTGTTTAATCTATTTATGAGATAAATTATGTGATTGATTTACATATGTTGGACCATCCTTGCATTCGTGGCATGAAACTCACTTGATCATGGTATTCTATCCTTTTTAATATGATTTTGTATGGAATTTTTTAGTATTTTCTTTAGAATTTTTGCATCTATATTCATCAGGGATATTAGTCTGAAGTTTTCTTTTCTTGATGAATCTTTGTCTGGTTTTGGTATCAGGGTGAAACTAGGACTATAGAATGAGTTTTGAAGTGTTTCCCCCTTTTTTGTTTCATGGAATAATTTGAGAAATATTGGGGTAAAGTCTTCTTTGAAGGTCTGGAAGGATTTGGCTTAGAATCTATTTGGTCCTGGGTTTTGTGTGGGGGGAGTAGGCTTTTGATGGCATCTTCTATTTCATTGCTTAAAATTGGTGTGTTTTAATTTTTTGAGTCCTCCTACATTAAATTGTGTAGATCATATTTCTCTAGAAATGTATTGATCTCTTTGTGATTTTCTATTTTATTAAATTATAGATTTTTACAATACTGTATATCATCTGTATTTCAGTAGTGTCTGTGGTGCTATTTCATTTTTGTCGTGAATTTTAGTAATTTGAGTTTTCTCTTTCTTTTCTTCATTAGCTTGGCTGTTTATTAATTTTATTAATTTTTCAAAGAAGCAACTTTTTGTTTCATTGACTTTTTGAAATTTCTGTTTAAATTTCATTGATTTTGGCAACAATTTTAATTATTTTCTGTCTTCTACAGTTTTGGTATTGATTTGTTCTTTTCTTAGGCTTTGAGATGTAATTGTAGGTTATTTAGTTGGAATTTTTTATTCCTTTTTTTCAAATGAACACAGTGCAATAATCTTTCATTTAGAAGTTCCTTCATAGTGTCTCAGTAATTGTGATATGCTGTGTCACTGTTCTCATTTATCTCTTTGTATTTTTTTAAATTTCATCCCTGATTTCTTCAGCTATCCATTAGCTATTCAATAGTGTAGTATTTATTGTCTAGTTGTCAGGGTAGCCTCTCTTTTTTATTTTATTATTGATTTCTCATTTCTTTCTTTTATGATCTGATATAATCCAAGGTATTAGAGCTATAGTTTGCATTTACACAGAGCTGTTTGTGATTTAAAATATGATCTATTTTAGTGAAGTGAAAATGTGCTATTGAGAAAAAAAGTGTATTCAGTTACTAATGGATGAAATATTCTATATGTCAGTTATATGTCAGTCTATATGTCAGGTATATGTCAGTCTAATATGTCTATATGTCAGTTTGAATTATTCATTATATTGTTTACTTCTAAATCTTCTTTATTTAGTTTTTGGTTGGAGGATCTATCAGTTGTTGATTGGGATATATTAAAATCACCCAGTATTATTGTGTTTTGGTTTATTTGATTCTTGAAATTTGATAAAGTTTTGATATATGTACATGCTCCATTTTGGGGTGTATTTATATATATAATTGGTATGTCTTATTGATGTATAATTCCCTTAAGCAGTATGATATGACATTCTTTGTTCCTTCTGATTAACTTTTACTTCAGGTCCACTCTATCTGACATGAGGATATTAAAGCCTCATTGTATATGAGTTCCAAGTGAATGATATTTGTTTTCCATCCTTATACCTTAACATGTGAATGTCTTTGCCTATAAGGAGAGTCTTTTGGAGATAGCATATTGTTGGGTCTTCCTTTTTAATCCAATTGTACAGACTATGTCTTTTGATTGATGAGTTATGGCATTTGCATTCAATGTTATTATTGATATATGATTTTCATTTCCTATCATTTTGAGTTATTTCTCATTTTTAATTTGTTTTTATAAGGTAATTTTCAGTTCTTTGGATCACCTGTTTTATGCACATCCCCAAAGTATGCAGAGACACGTTTGCCATGTTTTTTTTATGACAGCCTCAACAGTTTAGATTCCTAAAATTGTTATTCAGTCAGTCATCAGAAACTTCCTCCTCATGGATCTTCAGATCTCAGTTCTGTTAGCTTTAATTTGTTTCAAATCTGCTGACAAACATCTCCGTTAGTCTTTAGAGATGTGGGCAGAAGATATCCAAAAAATTGGGGTCCCCACTATCAGGTTTTCTTCTTTCTGGCATTCCCTCTCACTTTCCATGATCTGGGGATTAACTCTCTGTTTTCTGGGTCTTCATGAACCCAGGCTACAGATTTCTTCACAGATGTTTTTACCCCCCTCCACCCTGTGGCCTCTCCTCAAGCAAAAAGAGGAAGAAAAACCTGTGCCCATTCCAGTGCCATGACATTGCCTTTTTCAAAGTGTTAAATGGACCTCTATTCTCTGCCCTGACTTAGTCCTTCTTTAGTGTTCTCAGGTAGGATTTCTTTTGTTCCTTTGTCTACAGTTTATACTTGTCTCTGTGTATGTGCTGGAGATAGGGATGAAGAGACTCATACACACTAAAAAATACATTTATAGAGCTCTCTTTTATATTAAAATTCTGTGAAAATTTATGAAACTTCTTGTGAAAATTAAACACATATGACACCCAAAAATTCATGGCACTATGTTCTAATGTCCTGTACATCCTTCTAAATTCTTCCTATTTTTCTAATTATATATTTTTCCCCATAAAAACCCATCTTTATTTTTGTTCAGTGCACTCTGCCATATGTTTCATCTCTTGAAATCTGCCTCACCACAGCAGCATGGCTTCTTTTTCTTAGCACATTTCCAGGGGCTTCCTCTCAGTTGCCCTTGCTAAACTTCACCATGTCCATGGCCAGCAGGTGCCATGCAGTGTATGCTGTTTTTTCGTTGTCAGGTCAAGTGTAGACTACTGAAATGGTATGTTCCAATGTCATACAAATAGAAGGAAAAGATCACATGAGAACTTTTTCAGACCATTTATCAAGGAAACCCAAATGTGCTTCCAAATGATTTGAAGATCATTTTCAAAAGATATTCTTGTCTGCCTTTTGCTGTGCTATTGAGGATCAGGAAAATAAATTAAGTAGCCTGGAAACAATTAACTGTTATGTGTAAATTACTTGACAGTGTTGTGAACTTGATATCATCTTTCATTTTGAGAAGGCTTATTTTATTTTGAATGAGTTTCTTTATGGAGGGAAAGTTAAGGATATATCCAAGAAAAATGTTTTTAAAGCAATTGAGCAAGCTTATCTGCTATAGGAGTCACAACATGAATATTTTAATGTCCCTGTGCACTAAATGGATACTCATTAAATATGAAAAATTTTGCAGAGGAAATAGAAAGCTAAAATATTTATGAAAGAAAATATCCTCACCTTGGTAACTATCTTGTAACATAATAATAGAATATTTCAGAATGATTACCCTTACAATTTTATGTTTTCTTATTTGCAGTCATTTTCTGTATTACTTCATTCTATATATGATCTTAATATATTTTATTCTTCTGACAAGATATGACAAGTGAATGTTTTGAGTAATAGTTCATCTTTAGCACATGCATGTTACAAGTAATGAAGCATGTGTGATTATTTTATAAGAGAAAACAGCATTCATTATTGTTTATCAAAGAGAATTTGGATGACATACTCTGTCCAAGTAAGCAGTGCTATAATATTTAGTGTTGTTCAGGCTTCAATTGTTGAAGGGGAATAAAAAACAAAGCAAAACTATAGTGTGATTTTCTTGCAAACTGAGTTAGAATGTTCTAATGTGCCATATAAAAGAGTATGTTTAAATAACAAAAGAAACTAAAATTAATTTGTACTCATGTGAAATATTTAAAACTTTCAATTAAGATATTTTGTAGTGCCATATTTACTGAATCACATTTGTGCTATATGATGATATTGATCAATCTCTTTAAGAACTGTCAGAAAGTTGTGTTAGAAATGTCTTCTGCACTATGTATTGCTCAGTGATACATATTTCCATGTATCAATAGTGAAATTATTTATCTAGTTCAAAAATTCTCATGCTGTCTCAATACTTAAATGTCTATATATTATAAACAACATATATTTTTTAATTTGTCTTTCATTTTGGAGCCACTGTGGCATAAAAAATAAGGACATCTCATAAATAAAAGCTGCAGTGCAATTCACTCAGTGGTTATTTTGGACCACTTCACCTCCTCCATTTTTCATTTTTCTCCCAAAATATCCCCACATCCCCACAGTGGAACCATATAATTAAAAACATTAAATCCCTGGTTCACATCAAGACATCATTTGAATACTTTTAAATTATGTACAGATCTTCATGTACATATTTTGTGGTCTCAGTAACCTTAAAATGTAATTATATGCAGGGGCTAGCCTGTTGGCTTTGGATGCTGTGTGCTAGACTGTAACAAGCTGTTGCTTTTGTTATCTGTATACAGCTGCTTGCTTTAAATCAGTAGATCCTGAAATAGCTTTTCTTGCATGTCTAAAATAATTTCATCTAAAATAAAATAATACCAACTATCAAAATTATTTCCATGGGACTAGTGTAATTGAAGGTTTTCCTGTTTCTGTCATTATTATTTTCACCCTTCTCCTTTTTACATGGAGTACTCATACTTTTGCTATATCTGAATCTAATAATCTGAAGCTCATCATTCCACTACCCATCACTGTATCCCCAATCTAACATTATTGATCTGATTCTTGGGAAATATTTAGCTAAAGAGACAGCCCTTATATTTTTCACTCAGAAATAAACTCATACATGGAAAGGACTTTTTCCATCTTCTGTAGGAAGCTTTTGAACATGTATTTTTAAAAGGTTTTATTATACATGGATTTAATTTAATAATATATTTCTTAAATATATCCAAAGTATCTTTTCTTCATTATCAGTAGAACAATTGAAATTTGATTAAACTTAAAATTTTGTGAGATAATCAATGCTTATTACTGTCCTAGGCAACTAAGAACTTTTAGGTTTTTAAAAATACATTTAATATGTACTGACATAACCATTATTGTGTTTGTCATTATAAAAATACTTCATGTTGTTTGCTATCATCACAATTATCTGTCCCTGAGAATTCTTTTTATCTAGTAAAACTGATGATCTGTACCAGGAGATCAGTAATTCTCATTTCACTTCTTCCCCCAGCAGCTATCATTTCTATTTTTTTCTATGATATGCATTACAATTATTGAATTATTTTATATATATTTCCTACTAAGTCTTTGAAATTTGAGGTATATTTCACATTTATGGCACAAATCATTTTGTACTAACTTCTTTCAGGTACTCATGAGCCACTTTTGGCTGTTGACTGCTGTTTCAGATAGCCAGACTCTATGCTATAATGTATACTGAATTCATATATAATTGATGTGTTAGTATGTGAAATAAATCATTTCTGTTAAACTTTCTTAATTTTATTCCTATTTGTAAGTAAGAACAATAGGCAGGTTCCAGTTTTCAAAAATTTTGAAATAGGCAAGTCTCAATTTAAAAAAAAAAAAAGTATGCCCAGATTCTGAAATGATGTCTATGTAGTTAGACATCAATAACCATATGACTGTTTAAAAAGTTTGCTGTCTAAGAAGTTGGTGGTTATGAGCTACCAGCTCTTAGGACTTTTGTAGAATATAGATTTCTTGATGACTCTGTTGGGGCTGACAAAATTACTATGATCGATGACTTGCTAGAGGGATTCTCTCTAGTGTCTCTAGGATAAAGTCTTATTTCAGACTCATCTAGAGAGATGGGAGTGACGTAGCTTGGTTCATCTTAAATATCTAGTATGTTTAAATGAATGGCATTGATGACTGACCATGAAGGTAGCTCAATAAGTTTGACAGTCAGATATGAGATACCATTTAGGACAACCCTATACAAAAAGGTTTCTTTCTGGATTCAAATTTTGATTTCATTGACTACCTCTTTGCTTGGTAAAATACCTGTGTTATGTTATGTTTAAATCCACATCAAAACCTCCATTTTTACCTATGATTGAGTAACTTGTAGAAGACTAAAGCTTCTGCTGAAACTACTAGAGGTGCTAGGAAACTAAAACCATTTTGAAGGCATTATAGAGCTGCTGAGTCATTTAACATTCAGGAGAGAAGGATACAGACACATTCTGTACTGGGTTTTCTCCTGTGTTTTCTAACTCTTAAGCTGTGTAGAAAAAAAGGATAAAAGCCAAGTAGGGTATACAAGATAAGCAAAAAGCAACTGGAGAAGTTGCATGGAGCTTTTGGTAGTTTTGTTCTGGCTCATCTTATAGTGGAATCTATTAAAGGATTGTGTCATAAGAGTAAGTACAAACACAGGCAGGTCAATCTTTATAATATTGTTCAAACTCAGTCTCAAGCTATCTCTGTTCCTGATTGGATTGAGTTGATCTGTTCATCTACTTTGACTTCCCTCTAGAAAAGAATTAAATTTTCTTTGGCAGAAGGTAACAGCATCTAGAATCTGTATATTTTCCATATAGGCATTTCATAATTTCATTCACTTAGAATGATTGATAGTTAATAAAAAATTACTAAGTGTACAGTAAGTCCAAGAGAAAAAAATCAAGAAAAGGAACAGTTCAAACCATCAAAATAGTCTTGATTCAGATTAAACAGACTTGAGAGTTACAGAACAAAACATGATAACTGATCTAGTTATGCAAATGCATGCTGAGTTTGAAAATTTTACTAGAGAAGTGAGATCTATAGAAAAGAAAAGAAAATTTTGAAAGAGAAAAAATGCTGTAACTAAAATTAAGAAGCCAATAGATAAGTTTAATTGCAGGTTAGACACAGCTGAAAAGAGGAATAGTAATCTAAAAGATAAATTAATAGAAAATATTCAGCAAAATATACTTGTAATTTTGGTGTTATAACCAAATCAAGCTAAGGCATGACATCTTTTCAATAGTTCACCAAAGTCCATTTCCTATTTTACAGCTTAGGAGCAAAAAAAGTCTTTATTATAGTGTAATTGTAATTCTTGCTATTTCAGTTTGTGTGGTTTTATATTTTTCTTGTAATGCTTAGTTTGAAATGTATAGTAAATATAACAAGGAGATGGTAATGAACAAAATTATTGCTACTTGTAAATTTGTATATGATACCCTCCATTCAGCCTCTGAGCAAACAAAAATTAGCACATAACTAGTATCTTATGAAGAGTTTTTCTGGTCAGCAAACTCACCTACTTAGAATAGAGCCTTAGAATGAGACAATAAGCAAAACACAAACAGAAATAGGTAAACAGAGGTTGTTGGTAAAACATTTATTTTAGAATGAAAGATTTTTTAAAAACATTAGTTGTAGATAGATATAATTTCTTTATTTTGTTTATTTTTATGGGGTACTGAGGATTGAACCCATTGCCTCACATATGCCAGGCAAGCACTCCACCACTGAGCCACAAACCAAGTCTAAGCATAAAGGAGTTTATGAGGACCTTACACTTGAGTAGGATAATGCTTATAGTATAATGGTTGTAGATGTTCAGAGACGGGTCTGCTGAGGGTGAGGACGAATGATGCCTACCCTACTTAGCCTTACCCAGCGTGTTTACCCAGGCATCAGAGATTGAGCTCTGAAGGCATGAATCTAATTTTATTTAGGGTTGCACAGGACATATATAGGCAGATTATCCAATCAGGTTAACAGGCTTCTTAAAGTATAACAGAGTCAACCTATAGGTGAACTATATTTCAAGGGTCTGGGTAGTGCAAACAAACAAACCAAGCATGCCTAAACAATTCTGCCCAGCAACAGGTCTGAGACAAAGGACTAGGGGAATGGCAAGCTCCAGCACATAGCATGAGGCAAGACAGCATGGGCGAGCTCACATCACAGCTTTCTGTGATGCATGTCAGAAGGAGGCCTCCCCTCAACTCAAACTCAGCCTCAGCAGCTACAAAGACCTTCATTCATGGCAAGTCTTTACCATTACCTCAGTTTCTCTGTTTAGACTGTTTGGCTTACATAGGCCATAGTGTCAGTGACTGTGTCAGATGAGTTGAGGAATGTTCCCTACAAATGTTGATCTAGTAAACCTGCTCATTGCAATTCAGAAAATAAATCAGAAAGAAGTGATGAGTAAATTGTTGAGAAAATGGATTTGGGAGCAAGTACATTGTTTCATCAATTGTAAGACTACACCATGTATTGTATCATTCATTTATGTATGTATAAGAAAGAAAAAATGTCCTCAATTACATTTTGACATCCTATTAATTGTGAAATCCATCCAGATTTCAGAGATGCTATAATGTGGAGGATAACACCAATGGCAATCCTGTATTTAAGTCTAATTATTTGTTATTTGTCTGACTTGGACCAGGAAATTTTTTTGAGAAATTTTCTAATACATAAAAATGGAATAGTAAAAGCTCAAAGATTATTCTTTTTCCTTTCCTCTTTATCTCTCCTAACCCATGATTATATCTGAAGATATCTGACTGGTTCCTATGTGATTATGATTTGTAGGGATGGAGTCTTTTAGAAAGTACATTTAAAGAAAATTTCCAATCCTTCTAAATTTCATTATCTCGAATGAATTCTAATTATGCAAAATTTCTGCTATTTTAATAATGCCAAATTAATATAGCATTAATTAGCAAATGCATCTATTTAAACAAGAGGTTGAATTTTGTGATATTTGGCAAAGTAAAAAGTTCCTGATTATTTTCATCATATTACTATTTTGAAGATTCCCAGGAAATGCAGAATGACATTGTTTTCTTGAGCAGTAAAATATTGCTAACTTCACTTTTGTGTTCATTCTTCAGTATTTTTTCAAGGCACACTCAATTGATAGGATGAAAAAGTTTAAGGGAAGGCCATCCCTCACTCTTTGAGGATGCCAGAATGTTGGTGAATCATTATCTGAATTAGCTGAACAAATGACTATTGGAGAAAATAGCAGCAAAGATAATAGTACATATTTGGGATGGAGAAGATGCTTCCCCCCTTTAATTACTTTATAAACAATGTGAATTTACTGTCTAGATAAAGTCATAATAATGTCCTTTTATTTCTCTCTCTCATTCCCTGGTGTTTTAGGAAACACAACATTGTATAACTTTCGCTTACTTGAATATTCTACTTTCACTCCAACATTGTTACTATGCCTGTCTCAAGTCATAATGAATTATTCCATCCCACATTTCTGTTTTTTACTAGTTTACAAATAATGATATATTGCATAATATTATCCTAGTTGTTAAATAACTATTATGACATTTAAATATTTTTGCTAGTCTTATAACCTGAATTAATGCATTTTAAAAATGCATAGAACATTTGTGAAATTTGTGGTCTCAGCATAGTTTTTCAACATGTTATATGCATATTGACTACTAAATTCTAAGGTTCATCATGAATAAATTTTATTGGTTTTCAATTTTATGTTTGTCACTGGCTTTATCTGTAGTACTGACCACATAGAGCAGGTAGGCATATAATGTTTCATTCATGTGACAGTCCTTTCTACAAGTCAAAGTAGTAATACACAGGTAATGATATAAAATAAAGAGCTTGTTAAAGGGAACGAATTATAACATAAATTGTCACATTTTTAGAACAAATCTATCTATTCAAGATGAAAATACCCCTAGAAATTTTATAATTACCAGAAAGGAGCTTACATGACTTGCTGCCAGTATGTCATGACACACAGATTACCTGAGAAGCTTTCCCTCACTGTGCCAGAGATTCTGTTGTAGAGATTTATGGCAGCAGTTAAAACATGGTCACCCTCACCCCTTGCATTGCATGTACATGCTTCCACTGTGAGACAGGTAAAGGCATAGTGGAAAGGGATCTGCATTTTAAGTCAGAAGTCATGGGTTGAGACTTGATATACTGAAACACTTGGTTGGATAATTCCAGAGAAGTCATTTATTCTACCAAAGATTCAGACACCATAGTTTATTTTCTCTGAGCGGTCATTATTTCCTCAAGGTTACCCATCATGTTGGGAGAATGAATACATTACAGCCTGGTTTTCTTTACTTCAAAGTCTATAGCACTGTATCTATTGTCCCAGAACTACTAGCTTCTGCTGAGATTTCACTGAGAGGTGCTCTTTTGTGTTTAATGTGGAGCAGGAGATATGGGTTAGTAGGAAATTTAAAATAATAATTTGGATACAGTTACATGGAGGAGGTGAAAAGTTGCCTTTGTATTATTCTGTGTGTAGAGATTTTTGAGTTCTTTATATATCCCGGAAATTAGTACTCTATCTGAAGTATGAGTCACAAAGATACTCTCCCACTCTGTAGGCTTTCTCTTTGCATTGCTGATAGTTTCCTTTGCTGAGAGAAAGCTATTTAGTTTGAATCTATCCCAATTATTGATTCTTGCTTTTATTTCTTGTGCTATGGGAGTCCTGTTAAGGAAGTCTGATCCTAAGCCAACAAGATGAAGATTTGGACCTACCTTTTCTTCTATAAGATGCAGGGTCTCTGGTCTGATTTCAAGGTCCTTGATCCATTATGAGTTGTTTTGGGCAGAGTGAAAGATAGGGTAGATTTCCAGTTTTCCCAGCACCATTTGTTGAAGAGGCTATCTTTTCTCCATTGCATATTTTTGGCACCATTGTCACGTACGAGAAAATTGTATTTATTTGGGTTTGTGTCCCTGTCCTCTATTCTATACCATTGATCTACCTGTCTATTCTGGTGCCAATACCATGCCATTTTTGTTACTATTGCTTTGTAGTATAGTTGTAGTTCTGGTACTGTGATACCCCCTGTTTCAATCTTCCTACTAAGGATTGCTTTAGCTATTCTGGGTTTCTTATTCTTCCAGATGAATTTCATAATTGCTTGTTCTATTTCTGTAAGGTACACCATTGGAATTTTAATTGGAATTTTATTGAATCTGTGTAGAACTTTTTGTAGCATTACAATTTTGACAATATTAATTATGCCTATCCAAGAACATGGGAGACCTTCCATCTTCTAAGGTCTTCTTCAGTTTCTTTCTTCAATGTTTTGTAGTTTTTATTGTACAGATCTTTTACATCTTTGGTTAGATTGATTCCCAAGTATTTTATATTTTTTGAAGCTATTGCAAATGGAGTTGTTTTCCTCATTTCCTTTTCAGCTGTTTTGTCCCTTGTGTATAAAAATGCTTTAGACTTATGTGTGCTGATTTTATAGCCTGCTATTTTGCTGAATTCATTGATCAGGTCTAGAACTTTTCAGCAGGAGGTTTCTGGATCCTCTAAATATAGAATCATGTCATCTGCAAATAGTGACAGCTTAAGTTCCTCTTTTCTTATTCATATCCCTTTAATTTCCTTAGTATGTCTAGTTGCTCTTGCTAGAGTTTAGAGGACAATGTTGAATAGAAGTGGTGAAAGAGGACATCCCTGTCTTGTTCCCATTTTTAAAGGGAATGGTTTCAGTTTTTCTCCATTAAGAATGGTGTTGGCCATGGGCTTAGCATAAATAGGCTTTACAATATTCAGTTATGTTCCTACCATCCCTATTTTTTCTAGTGATTTGAGCATGAAGGGGTGTTGTATTTTGTCAAACGCTTTTTCTGCATCAATTCAAATAAGCATATGATTGTTATCCTTAAATCTATTGACATGATGGATTATGTTTATTGATTTATGAATGTTGAACCATCCTTGCATTCCAGGGATGAACCCCACTTGATCATGGTACACAATTTTCTTAATATGTTTTTGGATACAGTTTGCCAATATTTTGTTAAGGATCTTTGCTTCTATATTCATCAAGGATATTGGTCTAAAACTTTCTTTCCTTGATGTGTCTTTTCCTGGTTTGGGTATGAGTGTGATATTAGCTTCATAGAATGAGTTTGGAAGGTTACCCTGCTTTTCTATTTCCTTGAATACTTTGAGAAGTATTGGAATGAGTTCTTCTTTGAAGGTCTTGTAGAACTCAGCTGAGAATCCATCTGGTCCTGGGCTTTTCTTGGATGGTAGATTTTTAATGGCTTCTTCTATTTCATTGCTTGATATTGATCTGTTTAAATTGTGTATGTTCTGCTGGTTCAGTTTGGGAGGATCATATGTCTCTAGAAATTTCTCAATGTCTTCGGTACTTTCTATTTTGTTGGAATACAGATTTTCAAAGTAGCTTCTCATTATGTTCTGTATCTTAGTGATGTCTGTTGTGCTATTTCCTTTTGCATTATGTATTTTAGTAATTTGAGTCTTCTCTCTCCTTCTCTTTGTTAGTGTGGCTAAGGGTTTGTCTATTTTGTTTATTTTCTCAAAGAACCAACATTTTTGTCAAATTTTGAATAGTTTCTTTTGTTTCAATTTCATTGATTTCAGCTCTGATTTTAATTATTTCCTGTCTTCTACTATTTTTGCTGTTATTCTGTTCTCTTTTTTAGGGCTTTGAGCTGTAATGTTAGGTCATTTAGTTGTTGACTTTTCATTCTTTTCTGGAATGCACTGCTTGCAATGAATTTTCCTCCTAGTACCACTTTCATAGTGTCCCAGAGATTTTGATATGTTGTATCATCATTCTCCTTGACCTCTAAGAATTTTTAATCTCCTCCCTCATGTTTTTTGTTATCCTTGTTTCATTCAATTGCCTATTATTTAGTCTCCAGATGTTGGAGTAATTTCCCATTTTATTTTGTCATTCATTACTACTTTCAGTCCTTTATGATCTTATAGAACACAAGGCAGTATCTCTATTTTTTTGCATTTCCTAAGGACTGCTTTGTGGCATAACATATGGTCTATTTTTGAGAAGGTTCCATGTGCTGCTGAGAGGAAAGTGTATCTGCTCGTTGATGGATGGAATATTCTATATATGTCTATTAAGTCTAGGTTGTTGATTGTGATTTTGAGTTCTATGATTTCTTTTGTTGGATTTTGTTTGGAGGATCTATCTATCTAGTGGTGACAGCGGTGTGTTAAAGTCACCCAGAATTATTATGTTGTGGTCTATGTGATTCCTGAAATTGAGAAGGATTTATTTGATATACAGTGATGCACCATTGTTTGGGCATAAATGTTTACTATCATTATGTCTTCCTGATTTATGGTTCCCTTAAGCAGTATGAAATGTTCTTCTTTATCCCTTCTGACTAACTTTGGCTTGAAGTCCACTTTATCTGATATAAGAATGGAAACCCCCACTTTTTTACTGAGTCCATGGTCATGATAGGTTTTTTCCCATACTTTCACCTTTAGTCTGTGGATGTCTTTTTCTATGAGATAAGGCTCTTTCACACAGCATATTGTTGAGTCTTTCTTTTTAATCCATTCTGCCAGTATATCATTTGATTGAAGAGTGTAGGCCATTAATGTTCACGGTTTTTATTGAGATATGATTTGTATTTCCAGTCATTTGGCTTATTTTTGGTTTTTAAGTTGATTGGTTTCTCCTTTGAGTGGTTTTTCTCTAAGGTAGTTCCTCCTTTGCTGATCTCCATTGTTGTTTTTATTTCCTCTTCATGAAATATATTTTGTTGAGAACATTCTGTAGTGCAGGCTTTCTATTTGTAAATTATTTTAACTTTTGTTTACCATGAAAGAATTTTATTTCATCTTCAAGTCTGAAGGTTAGTTTTGCTGGGTATAGGATTCTTGGTTGGCAACCATGTTCTTTCAGAGCTTGAAATATGCTATTCCCGGCCCTTCTGTCTTTTAGAGTCTGGGTTGAGAAGTCGCCTGCTATCCATATTGGTCTCCCCCTATATGTAATCTGATTATTTTCTCTTGCGGCCTTCAAAATCCTATCTTTATTTTGAATGTTAGGCATTTTCATTATAATGTGCCTTGGTGTGGATCTGTTGTGATATTGTTCATTTGGTGTTGTGTAAGCCTCTTGTATTTGATTTTCCATTTCATTCTTCGGGTTTGGGAAATTTTCTGGCATTATTTCATTGTATAGGTTGTTCATTCCTTTGGTTTGTATCTCTGTGCCTTGCTCATTCCCAATAATTCTTAAGTTTGGTCTTTTCATGATGTCCCATAGTTCTTGGAGATTCTGTTCATGATTTCTTACCATCTTCTCTGTTTGGGCAACTTTATTTTCAAGATTAAATATTTTGTCTTCATTGTCTCAGGTTCTGTCTTCCAAGTGGTCTAGTCTGTTGGTGATGCTTTCCATTGAGTTTTTTATTTGGTTTATTGTCTCCTTCATTTCAAGGATTTCCATTTTTTTGGGGGGGGGATCTCTATCTCTATCTCTTTGTTGAAATAATCTTTTGCTTCCTGTTGGTGCTCTTTCAGCTTATTGGTATTTTCATTCATTGCCTGCATTTGCTCTCTTATCTCATTTTTTGCTTCACGAATCATCTTAATCATGCATAATCTGAAGTCCTTTTCTGACATTTCCTCTAACATACTGTCCTTGGATTCTATTAATATAAAATCTAGATTTGTTTGGATCATTTTCTTCCCTTGTTTTTTCATGTTGTCATGTGTCTTTCCCTCTAACAGTGCAGATCTGGGGTATTGCAGATTTCTCCCTATCGGCTTATAGTGGCCCTATAGGTTTCCAAAACCCTTTCTTTAAGGAGAGGTCAGTATTAGCAATGCCCAAATCAGACGCTATGCAATCCTAGACCAAATAGCCCCTATGGGGACAATAATAAAATTGTCATAATAAACAATGCGAGTTCAAATATTATCTTCGGTAAAACAAACAGGTTTGCAATAAGGTCTGGAGTTTCTAATGGAGGACAAAGAGGATGTAGAAGGATATAGAATGTGGTAGTTAATGGGATAAGAGAAGAGTATACAGAAGTTCTAGAAAATAGAAAGTGCGAGAGTGTAATCAAAAGAAATCGGATGTTAGCATGCAAAAAAAGGTAGAAAGACTCTGAGGGAATAGATAAACCAAAGGAGAAGAGAGAAAGAAAAGTAAAGAAATAAAAAATTAACTTTTTTTAAAAGGAGAAAAAAGAAAATCTATGGTGTAACAGTCATTTACTAATGCATCCTTCCAGTGTTCAGTAGCCTGATGCATGAGAAGTACCTGACAATGAGCTTCAAGCCTCCAGTAGGTGTCTCAGGATGGGATTTGCCTCACCCAAAGATTGGAGCTCTGGCTTCCAGAATTATCCAAGGTGGCTGCTCTGGCTTTGAAATGTGTTGACAAATGGGGAGCTGCAGCTCAGGGGTGGACGTGGTCAACTGGAGGTCCTGGAGATTGGATGCAGTTTTTCTGGCAGGGGTCCTGGAGGTCCTCTGTGTTTGGTGTGGTTGTGGGATCCTGGAGGCGGGTTGCAATCAGTTCATCTGGGCTCCCAATGATAGGGCGCAGTCAGTTGGTCAGGGAGTCCTGGTGGCAGGGAGCAGTCAGTTGATGTGAGGGTCCCAGAGACAGGGAGTGATTGTTGGGCTGAGGAATCCTGGAGATGGGGCTCAGTCAGTTTGGCCAGGGTTCCTATGGGGCCTGGCTGTTGTCTCAAAATGGCAGCAGCCACATGTAATCAACACTGCAGGTACTGTAACTGTGACCTTCCAGGCAACAGCAGGCAGCTGGTGCTCCACTGGTGGTCGGCGATCAGTTTGCTGACTGTTGTCAGATGATAGGGAGGTGAATCTCATGCGTTAGGTGATGGATAGGTGTAAGGCAGGCAATGGACAGGCGAAAGGCAGGCAAATGGCGGATGAAAAGTGCCTGACAGTGAGGAATCTGCACTCAAAAAATGTGTCAATATGCTGGCAGACTGCAGGTGATCACAGCAGACAAATGGGGCAAACAACAGGGGATAGATAAGCAGCAAAAACTGCCGCACCAAAAAAAGATATCCTCTGCTTGAAATCGGAGTTATGGAGCAACAAGAAATGCAGTCTTCCTCTAGTCCACCATCTTGGATCTTCAATTATACTTTATAAGTAATACAATATATATTATAATATACTATAATATAAATATACTCCTAACATTCAGTTGGTATCATATAGTGACAAATAGTTTCCATGTCCATAGTAGTAGGTTAAATTATTAATGTTCTCATTTGAAGAAAAACAAAGAAGTAATTTGCTTAAGATCATATGACTTAATTAAATAATGATACTATGATTTAGATCCTGCTCTCCTATATTATTTGCACCATTATTTTTATGTAAGTACTTAATGGAAATAATCATTAGGCAGTCTTTAAGAATGAATCTTTTTTTCTGTATTGCCTAGTAAGTAGTTTAATCCTATCATATGGTAAGTACCTTACAATTTTTTGACTGTGAAATCAACTTTAATTGAAAAGAGTAAATAAACTAGCCATATGTAGGTTTTTTTCCCACTCACTTGAACTATCATTTGCAGACTTGGAATTAGTAAATAAAAATTCAATTCCTTAAAGATTCAAAAAGTATTAAAGTGTAGATTATCAATGTGAATTAGATACTCCTTGATTCCCCAATTAATCTCTCACTGATAAAGTTAATATACATTCTACTTCTTTTTGGTTCTTGAAATGCAAAGCCTTCTACTAATTAGTTAAGGGCATAGTGATGAATGAGACCAATACTATTCCTCTCGTCATGGAGAATTTATGGTGTAGCCTCAGAGGCAAATCAGAAATACCAACATATAATGTAAATGTGTGATGACCTTTATGAAATGAGAGATATAGGGTATTATAAGTCATAATATAGGGACAGGAAAGAACTCATTATAAAAGTGATATTTGTGCTGAAAACTTGAGGGGTATATTGGAATTAGTGGAAGAGAGTAAAAATAAGTATGCTAGGCAGAGGAAATGATATCATATTTGAAAGCCTGGTTAGAGACAAGATAATGAATGTACTTGAGGAAAAATGTTAGTCTGACTGGGGCAGAACACAAGTAAATGGTGAAAACAAATTACAAAGCTAGACAATGCCTATCTCAAACCATGTCAAAAGTTTTGACTTTAGCCTGAGGGCAGTTGGGTAAGGGAATGGCATAAATATGTGTATATGTTTAAAATATTTCTCTGAATTCAGAATGATGAGTCCATTACTAACCACTTGTTAAGAGACTATAGAAGTTATTAAGGATAGACAGAATGATATTTTATACTATAGTGGTACAGCAGTGATGAAGGGAAGAGGATTAATTCAAGAATTTTCTGAATGCTGAGCATAGTGGCACAAACCTATAATCCCAGCAACTCCAGAGATCAAGACAGAAGGATCACATTTCAAATCCACCTTCAGAAACTTAGCAAGACCCTCAGCCCCTTAGCTGTATCAAAATTAAAAAAAATCTAGGAATGTAGCTCAATGGTAAAATGCTTCTGAGTTCAGTACTACCAGAATTTGTCTTGAGTAGTTTGATGGATATAAACATTTACTGTAGTAGGAACACTCGAATAAAATGAGGTTTGGAAATAAAGATGAGTTCAGTTATACACAAAACATGATGTTGTACAAGACTTTCAAATAAAGAAAACTAGAAAAGAAATTCATGGTTGCAGTCTGGGGAACAAATATGGACTACAGATAAAGATGTGAGAGTCATTGTTTGCAGGCATAGTGGATACTTTAAAGAGTAAATGTGATCACCCAAGGGAATAAAATTAGAATGACCACAGAAGAAAGCTTAGGATAGAATCCTGATATTTCTTCCAAATCTTGAGGATCAAGTAGGCAAAAGAGATTGATAAGGAACACTAAAAGGGGAGTTTCAATGAACAACTGCCCCGATTTTAGGTTAAGTTAGTGTTTGGGTTTAGATGGTGGTGTTTAAAGAGTTTAACATGATAATTTGCAAATACTGGAAGGGAAGCTAGATTGGGGGATCTTGAAAGATAAGTGTAGTAATTTATCATATTTAGTTATGAAGGAATGGGTGGAATTTAGCAGTAGCTGAAGAAGATTGAGTTGGAGAGACCTAGATTTATTTATTTTTTTTTTTGAGGGGGTTGAACATGATTAAATACTTATAAAAGGATCTAGTAGAGATAAAAGATTCAACAAAATCCAGAGGAATAGTCCAAGCCCCCAAGATGGAAGAAGAGGCTTGGATGAGGAATGACTGAATCTTAGATAAGGTAACACTTCTGTTGCCTCATAGAGGAAGTTGATTGATAGTGTAACTAGTGATTTCTGTGTTCTCTGAAGTAAGTGGCATGGAAAGTATGAAGCAACATATGTAGATTTGAAGAGTGTGGAAAAGGTGTGAAATAGTAACAGGAGAATGGATGGTGGGTTGGTTAAATGACTAGACACATGTTTATGGGCAAAGTTGAGGACCCAAATAAGATTGATTTTCAGTGTTCTTCTGTGTGATTTTCCCCCAGCCATATTTGTGATACTCCAGATGGAAACACAAATGTCACTAATTGAGATCATTCAGGGTTGATCTTTTGCTCTGTCACTATATTGAAGACCAGAGAGGCAAAGGGAATGTAGAATATTGGCAAGAGATTGCTCAAAATTTGGGATTGTAGGATACAAACTGAATAGGGACACAAATAAAGACAGGAGGAGATGCTGATGGAGGCTGAGAACATGGTAGGTCAATGACCTTGATATTCTGGTGGAAACATTAAACAAGTATAATGAAAGTAAGTAAGAAAGTAAGCTTAAAGGATCGGAGATTTGGAGTATATTGCAAATTTGTGCAACAGATCTCATGCCCTGACCCAGGTGTAATGTCATTGAATGTGAATGCATTAAAGTATGTATGGTTGTCTAATTCAGAATCATGGATTCACCTGAGCTTTCAAAATCTCTTGGTTTGACTCTGAGTCTTGTTGGTCTTGAAGCAGAATGGAAAAAATAAACATGAATCACTTTAAGAGCCATGAGTGAATAGGAATGAGGTGTCCAAACTTTGGTAGATAGGGGTTGATTTGAAAGCATAGCTGCAATGGAGCAGCAGCTTATACAAGATGGTGGAAGTAATAAGATTTTTATTGGCCTTGCTACAGTATTCCTAATCTTCTTATGTCCAAAGTTTCTTTCCTCCATACTTCCTCACACACTTATCAAATTATCCTTAAATCTGACTCTGGTGATGCCACTTCCTTCTGTAAAATCCTCAAATAAATAAATAAAACCTCTTGCTGAGAAAATAAGGTTTAGTGTCCTCACCTGGTATTCAGTCTTTCATAATCTGGTTCACCCTCAGTTTGTCTTTCTAGCTTTGTCATCTCTTAACCTGTAAACAAATAATATCCAAATCCCAACACCTGAAAATACTGCAGTTTCTTTTTCTTTCTTGGGTTACTTGTTCATACTCTTCCTATGCCAAATGCTTCTCCCACATTGCTACATATCTATCACCTACTTGTATGAGGTCCCAGATCATATCACAACTCTTTCATGCAGAACTTCTGTACTCCTTCACTTTGGTACAGAAGTCATTTCTACTTCCTCTGGGTTTAGTAGTAACTTATTTTTTTATTAAGAAATATCACTTATATTTTCTTTTTCTGTAAATGTTTGTATGACTTACCTTCCTAGACTATAAACTCTAAAGACTAGATTTGTGTTTGATTTTCTCTGAATCCCTGTAGTATTTTACAAAGTATAAACAGGGTCTAAGTGAATACAATTTTAAAGTACCTCAGGTGATATTGTGTTTGTTTTATATCTGTCCTATAATGTATTAATAGATATTTGTCAGTCAGAAACACTTATAATTAATAGTTAAAGCTTTGACATTTTAACTTTATCATTGAAATGTTTTAAAGTGTGTATATTATGCTTCTATTCACAGCCACATGCCATCATTCATTGTACATTAGATCTACCATTACATCTACAAGCAAAAATGCCAGAGCTGAACAGATGGCTTCAGAATTAAGTTGTATGTGTTTGGTATACACTTTCCATTGGTAGTTTTGGAGGGTTGAGCTGGGTATTCTTATATTTTTGGCAATGAGAAATTCTCAGATTAATTGAGGCTACATACTCTTAACATATCAGAATTCCTCTAAGATATGTGTTGATTTTTTGCCTTTGGTGGAATTGTGTTCATTTAAAATTTTCAGAGATTTTCTTTTCTAATTATGAAGATAATCATGTTCATTGCAAGAAATTTGAAAGAAGAAAAAAAAATCACCCAGGACCAAATTCTAATTAATAGTTTGCCAATGTTTCTTTGTACTTGTCCATTATATACTCTGTATATAATACATAATTTATGTATACTTTATATACCTATATGCCTGAATTTATACTACATATAAAATTTTATTTAATATAGAAGTATCTTCCATACATTAGCCTAGACTTTATGATTGTTATGCCTAATGGTTATCTAATGTTTTATTACTTGATTTACTGTAGTTAGTTCCCTGATGTTGGGCATTGGTGGTGTTTTCAGTTTTTCTAGATTAGCTGGAAGATGAATCTTTTCTGAAAATACTTAAAAAGAAAGATTGATTTTTGTATTTAATGTTAATGTTATTTAATATTTAAAATTGTTGTATCAATGTTTTTCACTTTAACTGTTAGTTTAGAACAACAGATTGAATAGGAATTATAGATATGGGATTACTGATTTAAATGTATACTTGTTTCAAGAAAATTAATGTGTTTTAAGATATAAAATAAGACCTATGACTAACAAAATATGAATGGAATTGTAAACTGTAATGGATAAAGATGATACAAAAAGTATATTAAATAATTCTACTAACAATTAGAACTATTACAGAGGAATGTTTTCTTTGTTTATATCTGAATTTTTGAACACAAATATCTCTAGCTCTTTAGTTATAGGTTTAGAAATCAAGGTCATGGGAGAATTAGAATGTCCTTCCTATATCTTTGTTTTATTCAGGACTTTTCATATTTGAGTCAATAATCTCAAGAATTATCTTTGTTAGTGCCCATATTGCTTTCTTATGTTGCTATACAATCTGAAGTCAACCCTGCCAGCTTCAGATAGATACCCAGTAGAGAATTGGCAAAGTTGATATTCCCTTATAAACTGTTCTTTATTTTGCACAGTCATACAATATTTAAATAATGTTATTAACTTATTTTATAGCCTTTGGATTTTGTGTCATATTTATTTAGACCTTGATTCTAAGGTTACAAAAGAATTTTCCTAAGGTTTCTTCTTTTATTTTTAGTTTCATCTTTTGAAATATTTAAATCTTTGGTATAAAGTGTTTGGCAGAAGGCATAGTTTGGATTCAAATTTTTTTCTTTCTCTAAATGACTAGTTTTTTTTCTCAGTGCTATTTATTAAATTTTTCAATACTTCTCGTGGATTCACCATATGATCTTTATTATAAACTAAATTTCCAAATATGTATTAGGGCTGCTGGGGCTCTTCCTGGGAAAGCGATTCTGTTGCATTAATATGTTTGTTCATGTGCCAGCATCATACTTTTCATAAATCCCTTTATACTGTTCATCCTCCCACTCCCTGCCCTCTCCCACCACACCAGATCCTTTCTATATACAGATCCCTTGTTGCTGTTGTCTTTTATTATGATATTTGGATATTGTATTTTTTTACAAATAAACTAAAGTTTCAACTAATCTAGTTTAAAACTTCAGTGTTTTTCCTGATACCTTATTAAATGTATTAACAGTGGAAAAATGGACATCTTTGTGATCTTATTTTAATGAAAATAGGCTTTTTTTCAGAGATAAATTGAAGATGTAGTTCTTTGATGAGTTTCTAGAATAATAATATCTTCAAATTAATTTCTATGTGCTTCACATTCCAGATAGAAATAGAGTCAAGGGCATTTTATTGATACTTTGTAAATTTTTGCAGGTTGTCTTCTGTGTCTATCAGAAATGTTTTATAACCTTGTTCTTGCTTATTTGATAGATATACATGCTTAATTAATTCTAATCTGTTTTTGTTTCAGTTTTTTACATGGAACTGAGTAATATATATGGAATAAAATGCTTATATCTTGAATATACTCTGTGGTGAATTTTGAAATATGTGTATACCTATGTAACTTCTGCCCAGCTCAAGAGCATTATCTGGATCTCAAAAGGTTCTGTCATGCTCCTTCACATTCATTACTCTTTTGTCATGTACTCATCTGCTCTCCCTATACACAGACTAATCAGTATCCCAATCTCTGTTGCCATAAGTTGCTTTTTACCTGATTTTGACATTCAAACAACTGGGCTCACATGATATGTACCCATTTATGCTTAGTTTCTTTTGTTCAGCATTATGTCTATGGAAATCACACATATGTAGCAATAGTTTACTTTTTCACTGTAGAGGAATACTCTATTTTATAATTATACAAAATTTATCCATTCTTCTCTTGATTGGCACTTGATTTGTTTCCAGTTTTGGACTATTATGATTACTACATATTTGTAGTGTATAAATAATTATTATGCACCTTACCTAATCAATCTAAGATCACAAGGGACAAATGCATAGTCCAAACAGAGCCAGGTTTATTGACTCCTATAGTAGGAAGAGTAAAGACAATTTTTTCTCAGTCTGGTCCATATATTAGCCTAATTGTCTAATTTTAAGAATTTGTCATGGAAATGTCAATTCATGTTTGAATAGGGAACTGATCAGAAGACAGTGGGCACCAAAGGAAGATGGAAGAAAACTAGTCACATACAAGCCCCACAGTGATTTTAAAATGTATGTTTTTATCAGATCCATGAATAAATTTCAGCCAAGTGTTGGACACCTACAAAGAACTAAGGATTAAAAACAGTGATATAATATGAACTCTACAGGGATCATAATTAAGAGTAAACAAGTGTCTTTCAAACAATCCAAACTTTCAATTGGTGAAGTAGAAGGATGTGTAGGCTAAGAAAAGAAATGTACACACAGTACTGTGCAGATTGATAATGTGAGTGTCAGTGGGCAGCTAGTGCCCATGTTCCATGGTCCTGGGTCCAGATATTCCACTCAGTGTAGTCTTGACTTGAAACAGCAGACTTGCATGGACATTTTCTTCTTTTTGTAGTTATTTGCTTCTGAAGGACACCTTGTCAGTTTCCTGATTGACTTTTAGTGGAAAATTAAACTTTATTTAACACAGTAGAATTCACACTGGAGAGAAGCCATATAAATGTGAAGAATGTGATGAAGCTTTTAAAGAAAAATGAAAACATATTAACTGCACAGCAGAATTCATACTGAATCAAAGTCCTACAAATATAAAGAATGTGCCGCACTCATCTTCCCAAAGATCATACCTTACTCAAGACCAGAGAATTCATACTGGTGAGAAGTCCTACAAATGTGGAGAATGTGGAAAACTTTTATAAGGAAATATGCTTTATTCACCAACAGAGAAATTATAATATAAAGAAGCCATACAAATGTAAAGAATGTGGGAAAACTTTGAATCAAACAACATTGCTCTATGTAAATTTATGATTACACAAATGGTATGCCTTTACGCCATGTACAAACAGAGAAATAACATGTATCCCATTTGTTTACAATAAAAAAAATAAAAAAAAATAAAGAAAAGATTTTGATGGTTCTCGAAAAAAAAAAAAATCAACACTTCTTAACCTCAGCAGAATTTATACTGGAGAAAAGCCCTACAAATGTAAATAATGTGGCAACACATTTTATGAAATATCATAACTTACACAATACCAGAGAATTCACACTAGTCAGTAGCCCTAAAAATATGGAGAATGTGGCAAAGCTTTAAAACAAAAAACCTGACTCATTCACCAGCAGAGAAATTATACTGGAGAGAAACCCTACTAAATTAAAGAATGTGGCAAAGCTATTTGTCAAATATTAAAACTTAATCACCACAGCAGAATTTACACTGGAGAAAGGTCCTACAAATGTGAATAATATGATTAAGCTTTTAAGGAAAAATCAACCGTATTACACAGAGAAGAATTTATACTGCAGAGCAAGCCCTGTAATATAAAAATGTGGCATGTTTTTTAATAAGAAATTAAATTTTTTAATTAGAAATCAAATCATCACCAGATATTCATACTGGAAAGAATCCCTACAAATGTAAAAAGTGTGGTAGAACTTTTCATCAAAAATCATATCTTACTCAACACCAAAGAAATCATACTGGTGAGAAGTGCTACAATCTGGAGAATACAGCCAAGCTTTTAATCTAAAGTCAAACCTAGTTTAGCACAGGAGAATTCATACTGGAGAGAAGTCTTGCAAATGTGATGAAACTTTTAAAGAAAATTCAAAGCTAATTATCTATGACAGAATGAGTACTGAAGAGAAACCCTAAAAAATGTGAAGTATGCGGCAAGCCTTTTTTTCAAAGATAATATCTTATTCAACTCCAGAGAAATCGTACTGGTGAAGAGATGCAGTGTAGAATTGGATAATGGATATGGTGTTCTCATTTGCACCATGGTTTTGGGAATGAGTGGATTGTGCTTTGCATCAGAAATGACAAAAGAAGCTCTCTTTGAAAGAAGTAACACTGAAAGAAGGAAAGCAGAGATATTAACATGTGGCATGTTGGTGGTGGATATAAGCAAGTCCAAGCAATGAAAAGGGTGTTAAAATTTCATAATGCTTAAGGATACATTCTTCCTGCTCACAAAGTCAT